>NC_074695.1:43450125-43500125 GCF_029448725.1 Salvelinus fontinalis
TACCTCCTCAACACTATTACTGTCCAACAAGGGATCCATCTATCTATTCCAGGAACTAAAACTATTATTTTCCTTTTGTTCCTCGAGATGCACACACACTTTTACACACTCATTTACTCACTCACACATAGCAGCTACATACAAAACTTCACACACATTTATACATACCCCCACACTCACTTTGTCTGACATACTGCACTAAAACTACACAAACCCCAGAGGTAGGATAAAAATCCTTTAGTAGAATCCACAGAGCCGTAAAGGTAGAGTCCTCTCTGAAACACTAGGTGCACAGCCTCAGGGGGGAAGAATACAAGACAGGAGCATAAAAGCTGGGGGAAATCCAGTGAGTCAGTTAGTCAAAGCAGACAGGGCTGGCGGGTGAGGAGGTGAAATGAAGACAGAGTCAGTATACCAGTCAGCTGCTATAGCAAGCACTTCGGTCCACTCAGAAAAGCACACAGCTCCACCATACACTCTCTCCACTATACAGAGGAACAGAGGAAGCACAAGGACTCAGAGTGAGAGCAGGAATAATGGACATAATTCAAGAACACAAAGAGAGAGAGAGGGAGGGAGAGGGGTGTGAGCGAAGAAAAGGTGGGAGGTAAGACGAGGGGAGGGGAAAAGAAAGGGGCATGTGCTGGTGTGTGTAAGGGAAGTTAAAGAGGCAGAGCGGGAGTTCTTCATTTGATATCTTAGCCATACAGTACTCATATTTACACCATTCGTACATGCTGTACACACATGAAGTCCATATATACACATCTACCTGGACAGATAGAAGGGAACCACAAGCCATGTCAAAACCCTCTGTCTACGAGTCAGATGACATCTGAATTTAGATATAGATCACTGCACACATACATGGTAGAATGGCACATCCCATACACTCAGGGAAGATGAATAGATAACCTACAGCAGTCATATGCAGGTATCATGAGTAGTAGGGCTCCTACTACTACTGAAGACGTGTATATGGTATACTATCCACTAGTATCTAGGTGCATACGTTGTGTAGAGGATGTGAGGTCTAACACACAAACACACACAGGTATATTCAAGAATGCCTAGCACATCTGATGAGATATGTCTGCTCCTCCCTGAGCCGTCTGGGGCCAGGCAGTGTGTGTGTGTGTGTGAGTGAGTGTGAGTGTGAGTGTGAGTGTGAGTGTGTGTGTGTGTGGGTGTGAGAAGGAGGGTCTGGCAGAGTGCCAGGGAGGGTTGCCAGGTGCAGCCTCCGCTGATGGTATGAGGGACAAAGGGAGAGAGCAGGCACAAAGATGCCCCTTCCCCTCCGCCCCGCCCCTGTCCTGCCCCTCTGTCTCTGGACCAATGAACCCCCTGATGGGCGCCCTCCTGACCCCTCTCTGTGGCCATGGCAACCCCTCCCTGGTGAGAGGGACTTTGGGTCTCCTGTTGTCTTGTTGTCCTTCTGCCCTCTACATCATAAACTTATCTTATTACCCCTCATCCTATAGTCATCCTGAAACCATCCTATAGCCATCCTGTAGTCCTCCTATAGTCATCCTGAAACCATCCTATAGCAATCCTATAGTCCTCCTATAGCCATCCTATAACCATCCTATAGACCTCCTATAGTCATCCTGAAACCATCCTATAGCCATCCTATAGCCATTCTATAGTCCTCCTATAACCATTATACAGTCATCCTATAGACATACTATAACCATTCTACAGCCATCCTATAGCCATCCTATAGCCATTCTATAGTCTTCCTATAGCCATCCTACCATAATACAGTCATCCTATAGCCATCCTGCAACCATCCTATAGCCATTCTATAGTCCTCCTATAGACATACTATAACCATTCTACAGTCACCCTATAGCCATTCTATAGACATACTATAACCATTCTACAGTCATCCTATAGCCATCCTATAGCCATTCTATAGTCCTCCTATAGCCA
Organism: Salvelinus fontinalis; assembly: GCF_029448725.1. Taxonomy (NCBI): domain Eukaryota; kingdom Metazoa; phylum Chordata; class Actinopteri; order Salmoniformes; family Salmonidae; genus Salvelinus; species Salvelinus fontinalis. The sequence continues at coordinate 43,452,058 of NC_074695.1, forward strand.
TCCTATAACCATTCTATAGTCATCCTATAGCCATCCTATAGCCATTATATAGTCATCCTATAGCCATCCTATAGCCATTCTATAGTCCTCCTATAGACATACTACAACCATTCTACAGTCATCCTATAGCCATCCTATAGCCATACTATAACCATTTTATAGTCCTCCTATAGCCATCCTAATGCCATTCTACAGTGATCCTATAGCCATCCTATAGCCATTCTATAGTCCTCCTATAGACATACTGTAACCATTCTACAGTCATCCTATAGCCATCCTATAGCCATACCATAACCATTCTATAGTCCTCCTATAGCCATCCTATAACCATTCTACAGTCATCCTATAGCCATCCTATAGCCATCCTATAGCCATTCTATAGTCCTCCTATAGCCATCCTATAACCATTCTACAATCATCCTATAGCCATTATATAGTCCTCCTATAGCCATTCTATAGTCCTCCTATAGCCATCCTATAACCATTCTACAGTCATCCTATAGCCATCCTATAGCCATTCTACAGTCATCCTATAGCTATCCTATAGTCATCATATACCCATCCTATAGCCATTCTATAGTCCTCCTAAATTATATATGGTAAATCAGCCCTGGTATAACAATAGTACATAGAGACAAAGTCCTGACCTATCGGGTAGAAAATGTCCTATCTAGAACCTAAAATAGTTATTCTGCTGTCCCCATAGGAGAACCCTTTGAAGAACCCTTTTTGGTCCCACGTAGAACCTTTTTGGGTTCCATGTAGGACCCTTTCCACAGAGGGTTCTACATGGAACCCAAAAGGGTTCTATGTGAAACCAAAAAGTGCTCTCCTTGGGACCAAAAAGGGTTCTCCTATGGGGACAGCCAAAGAACCCTTTTTTTCCTAAGAGTGTATGTGCTGTGAAATTGACCAATAGTGCCTTGTTTCTGTATTCAATTGTCTCAACCTTACCGGTTAACTGTATCCAATCTAAAAGAATGTCTGGTTCTGGGTTGGAAAAGGAATCTTTGTTTGTAAATCACACAGCTTGTTTTTTCAGTTGGGTCGTGCGAGCGTCGACTCTGCGTTGAGTTGAGGTTACTGTCACAACCAATTAAGTCTCCCTATCCTCCCAGCACGTCACACGTGCGCAATATAACACACAACAAGACTCCTCCAGTCAGTCAGTCCCTTCCCGACATAAAAAACAAACACCTCGTCTGGCCGTGTTGTTCCCGAGCACCACAGCTCATCTACCCTTCCCAGCAGCAGCACGTACTCACGAGTACTGTACAGTAACACGTTTGGAACACAGCCTCCCTGAATGAGAAGACCGAGCGCCATAGTCTGACATGTGATGCCTGATTGGCTGGTTATGTGGTTAGGCTGCTAGGATTCTTGTAGATAGTGGACGGGTAATCATGTGATTATGTATAACGTCTAGAAATAGGTCAAATCAAATCAAATCTGAATGTATTGGTCACATGCACAGGATACAGTCGGTGTAAACAGTACAGTGAAAGCTCTTCCTCAACAACGTAGTCATACTAAATCATATAAAATAAATACAAACGAGAAAAGAAAAAAAGTAGACATAAGAAGAAAATAAATACCTACGATAATAAACACACTATTATACAAGCTATAATACCGTCTGACCAAAATGACCCAAGGGTCACGTGCTAGAAGGTTCAGTTGGATTACATCACATTATTTCACCTTTATTTAACCTTTATTTAACCATTATTTAACCAGGAAGGCTAGTTGAGAACACGTTCTCATTTACAACTGCGACCTGGCCAAGATAAAGCAAAGCAGTGCGACACAAACGACAACACAGAGTTACACATGGAATAAACAAGCGCACAGTCAATAACACAATAGGGAAAAAAAGAAAGTCTATATACACCGTGTGCAAATGGCATGAGGAGGTAAGGCAGTAAATAGGCCATAGTAGCAAGTAATTACAATTTAGCAAATTAACACTGGAGTGATAGATATGCAGATGATGATGTACAAGTAGAAATACTGGTGTGCAAAAGAACAGAAAAGTAAATAAAAACAATATGGGGATGAGGTAGGTAGATTGGATTAACTATTTACAGATGGGCTATGTACAGCTGCAGTGATCAGTTAGCTGCTCGGATAGCTGATGCTTAAAACCTGTTGAGGATGGGGGCGCTGTTGTGACTATTTATGCTAATCGTGTAATTTTTGAAACGGCTTCCCACAAAATCCTTGATCGTACAATATGCATATTATTATTATTATTGGATAGAAAACAGTCTATAGTTTCTATAGGAGTTGAAATTTTGTCTCTAAGTGGAACAGAGCCCATTCTACAGCAATTTCCCTGACATGGAGTCAGATTTCAGAAATTTTGGCCCCTGATCTGGAGTCAGTTAAAAGGGCACTGTTATTGCTATGAGTATACGGACACTGCTTACGTCTTCCCCTGGATGCCTTTACGTGATGACGATTTGAATGGGGTCGATTGCGCGTTCACAGGCACTACAAATTAAAAAACCCTGAGGCTAGTCACTCTTTTGGAGCTGCGTCATGCGCCTAGAGGACACCGACCCGCACCTGTTCCAAGCATTAGTGGAGGGAGTAATATTACTCGGGTCATGTTTCTACTCGTTATGGGAGTTAAAAACATCATAAGGTAGTTAATTAAAAGCGATTTATAGCAATTTATATCCGTTTAGTGCGATTTTGGGACATTTTTCTTTTTCTGAAACGCTGTGAATTGCTGGGCACGCTTCCAGTTCATCCCGAACGCAGTTGGCATTTCCACATGGCAAGAGGACAGCTTTCCACCAAAAGACGATTGGACCCAAGAAAGGATCCTTTGCCCAAGATACTGATGGAAGAACAGCTCAAAGTAGGACATTTTTATTATGATAAATCGTGTTTCTGTCGAAAAATGTTAGTGGCTTAGGACGCCATGTTTTTTGACGTAGCTTCGCTTGGCGCAAACTGTATTGAAAAGTAAGGATAATTTAAAAAATGTAATTCCGCGATTGTATTAAGAATTAAATTGTCTATCAATCCCTGTCCACCCTATATTTTTTAGTCACGTTTATGAGTATTTATGTATAAGAGTAGATCACTGTCTAAGTGGCGCACGGACATTTTCTCACCAGCTTGGCTACATTTCACATTGTCTAACCATGATTTTGGTGGCTAAATATAAACATTTTCGATCAAACTCTATATGGATTGTGTAATATGATGTTACAGGAGTGTCATCTGAAGAATTCTGAGAAGGTTAGTGAAAAAATTAATATATTTTGGCGATGTTGACTTTTATCGCTCACTTTGGCTAGAATCAATGCTGGGCTGCTATGTGCTATGTGCTATGCTAATATAACGATTTATTGTGTTTTCGCTGTAAGACACTTAGAAAATCTGAAATATTGTCTGTATTCACAGGATCTGTGTCTTTCGATTAGTGTATGCTGTGTATTTTTACGAAATGTTTGATGATTAGTAAGTAGGTAAACACGTTGCTCAATGTAGTTTTTCTAGTCCATTTGTGATGGTGGGTGCAATTGTAACCTATGCCATCTACCTGAAATATGCACTTTTTTCTAACAAAACCTATCCCATACCATAAATATGTTATCAGACTGTCATCTGATGAGTTTTTTTCTTGGTTAGGGGCTATAAATATCTTAGTTTAGCCGAATTGGTGATAGCTACTGGTGTTGGTGGACAAATAAAAGATGGTGGATTATGCTAATGTGTTTTTAGGTAATAGATGTACATCTTTACATATTGTGTCTTCCCTGTAAAACATTTTAAAAATCGGACATGTTGGCTGGATTCACAAGATCTGTGTCTTTCATTAGCTGTATTGGACTTTAATGTGTGAAAGTTAAATATTAAAAAAAAATGTTTTTTTTGAATTTCGCGGCTCTGCCTTTTCAGTGGGGGGGGGGGGGGGGGGGGGGGGGGCACCCTCATCCTAGACAGGTTAAAGTTAATGAGGGAAATATAAGTCTCCAGCTTCAGCGATTTTTTGCAGTTCGTTCCAGTCATTGGCAGCAGAGAACTGGAAGGAAAGGCAGCCAAATGTGGTGTTGGCTTTGGGGATGACCAGTGAGATATACCTGCTGGAGCGCGTGCTACGGGTTGATATTGTTATCGTGAGCAGTGAGCTGAGATAAGGCAGAGCTTTACCTAGCAAAGACTTATAGATGACCTGGAGCCAGTGGGTCTGGCGACAAATATGTAGCGAGGGCCAGCCGATTAGAGCATGCAGGTCGCAGTGGTGGATAGTGTATGGGGCTTTGGTGACAAAACAGATGGCACTGTGAAAGACTGCATCCAGTTTGCTGAGTAGAGTGTTGTAGGATATTTTGTAAATGACATCGCCGAAGTCGAGGATCGGTAGGATAGTCAGTTTTACTACGTGAAGCTCCGCAAGGCCATACTACCCACAACTAAGGTGGAAAAACAGGCTGCCTAAGTATGATTCCCAATCAGAGACAACGATAGACAGCTGTCCCTGATTGAGAACAATACCCGGCCAAAACATAGAAACAGAAAACATAGAAATAAAGAAACTAGAATGCCCACCCTAGTCACACCCTGGCCTAACCAAAATAGAGAATAAAAGCCTCTCTATGGCCAGGGCGTGACAAGGAGGCTTTGTTGCGGAATATATACTACGGCAATATACTACTGTCACATTTAGAATGATGGAAAAGGGGTTCTAACGTGCATTCCAAAATATAAGGGCGCCGGTAGCTAAGTAATATGAGTTTAGTCACTCAGCTCCAATAACAACAACATTTATGGCATAAGTACAGCTTGCATATAAGTGGACTGTCCTTCCTTATGACATCCCTCATATAGCCATGTTCAGACGCCTGTGAAATTCACAACAGCAAATGCCAGCAGGATGACCAAGGGGCCAATGAGGGCTTGTGGGTGATTTGGCCATCAAACAAATAATTGAAATAGTGATCAGCTATTTATATATAGGCTTGCATGCATAAGTACACAGAGGGGTAGAGGGAGGGCAGAGAGAGGGCAGAGGAAGAAGATGAAGAGGGCAGAGGCCGGAAGGAAGGGGACACCAGTTCCGCTTGAGGACAGTTTCCCAAATATGGCTGCCAGGAGCGGCTAGCTAAGCCGTGGCTAATGTCCGTGAGCTCTGCACGACATAAAACTATTTATTGGACTAAGTGGATCATTAGCACCGTGGTGACCGCAGTCATTCCGCCAGCTGTGTAACCTCGCATTATCTCATCACAACACCCACGCCCGATTGGCCCAGGACACAGAGGGACACTGATTGGTTGACACTGGGCCATTCAAGCAGACAGGCAAGCCAAAGGCCTGGTCATAAATGACTCGGGACGTTTATGTGTGTCTGTTTTTATTACGGCCAGAGCCAGGGCACAGAAAACAAACGTGATGAGGTCACTACCGCCCAGGGAGGGTTGAAGGATTAAACAGACAGAGTGCTCAGTGTGCTAACGATAATGTGACGTGACTGAGTGTGTGTGCTGCCTTGACACAGATTTTAACCTGGAGCCACAATTCATCCTCTGTTTTCATGAGCCATCCATTGACAAAGTTAGCTATAAAGGCTGTAACTGCCCATAAGAACTCTCACTTTCCTCATCTCTCACTGTTCAGCTCCCTCTAGACTTCCACTTTCTCCACTCCCTCACGCTCTCCATCTCTCAATCTCTCCCTCACGCCCTGAGCCCAGTCTGGTCCCAGTGTCCACGACAGGGATAATCGCCCAGTTAGCAGGGCCATGCTGGGGGCTAGGAGACAAGGGGACAGGGCCAGCCTGGGGTGTGGGCTGATCCCCATCCCCTTTGATGTGTTCAGGCTCTGGGGTGGGAGCTGAACCCTCGTCAACACCCCTACTGACCAGGTACAGAGGGTCACAAAGTGGATTAGAGCACCTTTAAACATAACAGGGGGGGGGGGGGGGAGCAGTGCCCCTGTGCAAACAATTTTGCACCCCCTTGTGGCCTTCCTAAATGTGGAGTATGAAATAATTTTTACAGAACAAATTTTTGCTATCGTTCTTTTTTTACATCCGTTATTAGACAGTGGCAACGCGGAATATGGTCTTTTGCCTGCTAATGTGAAGAAAACGATATGACAACAATAACATCTAATGTAACTGGCCCCTCTAACAGTACAACTGGCCCCAGCTTGGCCCCCCCCAGTTGAAATGGTCTAGAACCGCCACTGCTCCACCCTCCTAAATATTCACAGTCACAGGGGTAGGAAATCTGCAGCAGGTCCCCTCTGGAATGTGGTTCAAAGATCTCCCTCATTCCCACAACTGGTGGTTAAATATACAGCTGGCTGCTCCTCTCTCTCTGAAGCACAGGGCCCTGCAGCAGGTGATGACGGCATCTTGATCTGACGGGGAACGGAGACGAAACATGGGAAATCACCTAAGAGAGATGTTCAACTCTTACCACCCACAGGAGACACACCTTGCATTAGGTATACCACCTCATTCACAAATACATCGTTCGCTCCTACAGACAGCGAGTCACCTAGCATCGAGGCGTTCAGTTACTGTTGGATTGAACGTTAGAATGGGCAAAACGGGGGACCTAAGCGACTTTGAGCGCGGTCTGATTGTCGGTTCCAGTATCTCAGAAACGACCCAGCCTCCTGGGCTTTTCACGCACGACAGTGTCCAGGGTTTACCGAGAATGTTGCGACGAACAAAAAAAATCCAGTCAGCGGCAATCCAGTGGGTGAAAACAGCTCGTTGATGAGAGAGGTCAAAGGAGAATGGCAATAACAGTGCGAGCTAACAGGTGTGCCACAAACAGGCAAGTCATGGCACAGTACAACAGTGCAGCGCAGAACGACATCTCAGAACACACAACTCGTCGGTCCTCATCACAGACGGGCTATTGCAGCGCCCACACCGGGTTCCACTCCTATCAGCTAACAACAAGAAGAAACAGTTCCTGTGGGCACACGATCACCAACACTGGACAATTGAGGAGTGGAAAAACATTGCCTGGTCCGGCGAATCCCAGTTCCTGCTGCGTCATGCTGATGGCAGAGTCAGGATTTGGCGTAAGCAGCATGAGTCCATGGCGGTACAGGCTGGTGGCAATGGTGGAATAGCGTGGGAAATGTTTTGCTGGCACACGTTAGGTCCCTTGATTCTGGAGACAAATGGGGGGTCTGACCCGGTGCTAGATGGGTGTACCTAATAAACTGGCCACTGAGTGTGTAAGTGAGTACATGCACACGTGCGCTAGCAAGCACGTACACCTTCCACTACCCACCCTCTGGCTCTGGCACCTTCATGAGACGGGATTATGTTTGATTGACAGCAACTCTCAGCAGGCCTCCCCAGGTAAAATGACACTAATATGGCAGCCTCAGCACCAGCTAACTCTGTCTCCTCGCTCTTTCATTTCCTCCCATCAAGCCCTGCTGGATTTCTCACAGGATTATGGGCTGGAGGTGTTGAGGCCACACTGAGGCAGGCAGATTGGGAGAGCTCTCTCTCTCTCTTTCGTTGTGTATTTTTTGTTGTTGTCTTTCTCTCTCTCATTCTCTTTCTCTCCCTTTCTCGCTCTCTCTCTTCTGTCTGTTTTTTTTCTCTTCCCTACCACTGTTTCTTTCTTCATCTCTCCCTCCCTCCACTTATTTTTTCCACATCCATCTAAGAAGCTGGAAAGTGCTCTCTCTCTCGCTCTCTCTCTACTCTCTCTCTCTCTCCTTCTCCTGTTCACCTAATTTTCCATCTGGGAGGGTGATGAACTTCCAAACCTCCCTCTGCCCTCTCCCTCTCTCGTCCAGGCCAAACTCTGTGGCCCTGATAGGAGCAGAAACACACACACGCACACGCACACGCAGACGCACACGTACACGCACACGCACAAAGTATGTGAAAGTCATTCTGTCAGCTTAAGCTAAGGGATAACCAGCTGCCATACAGTCAGAATGACATACAGCCACACATTGAAACACACAGTGAGAACTATCCGTGTAGAAAATGCCTAAAGCACACTGTAAAGCTATACTGAGGATTTGTAGCAGTGCAACAGTGCTCTGAAGGCTCCACAGGCTGCAAAGCTGTCCTGATGATCCTAGTTATCCCCATTCCCTACACTGCAGGCAGGCAGGGCTGTCTAGTTAAGGCCAGACCAGACAGGCGATGGCAGAGCAGGCCAGCGAGACGCTCATCCTGATGGGCAGTGATCCGGGCAGACAGGCTGCTTTCAGCACCACTCGGAGAAAGATTAATAACCACAGGCTCTGGAGCCACAGCAAGCCACCCCTGGGGAAATCTCCCTGTGTGTGTGTGTGTGTGTGTGTGTGTGTGTGTGTGTGTGTGTGTGTGTGTGTGTGTGTGTGTGTGTGTGTGTGTGTGTGTGTGTGTGTGCGTGTGCGATTTCTGTTTCATTGACAGGCATGTAGGAAATTCAGAAAGATTCACTCACACTTCGCCCACAATGCAACCTCCAGCCTGTGGCTAACACTGTAAGAGGCAGAGGAAATGGTTGATTGGCATTTTTTTTTTTTTATATATTTGGGTTATAAAAGGTCTTCTGCTCACACGTACACACGAATGCATGCGCACACACACACAACAAGAGAGGGAATTCCTGTGCGCTAGGTATGAAGTGCTGTCTCGCCGGGGCAGAAATCCCCTCCATTAAAGTGTAATTGAAGGCAACCAGAAGCCAGGGCCGATGATGGATGAGGTGCCCAAAAGGAGGAGAGCATACTGGGGGAAAGGAGGGGCTCAGACCCCCCACATCCACACCATATCCACCTCCAGCTCCACCTTCATACAGCTAAATTAAAGAGGGCAATCAGCAAACTGCACAGCCACACAGAGAATGCCAAAGCACAGTACAGAAGTAGGATCTTCATTTGAGCCTGTCTTCTAAAGCAGGAAAATAATCCTGCAGCAACAGGAAATGTGAATTATTATTTTTCGTAAATGGAAATTGCAAACTTCAGAAGCCTTCTGTTGTCCTGCAACAGGGTGATCAAATTAATATCCTACATCTGAGGCACACACAGATTTCTGCAAACAACCAATGCACACACATACCCAAGCTCAAGAACAGACAGTGCCACACGCACGCACAAACCTATGCACAAACACATGCAAAACTGCAGTGCCCTCCACTATTTGCTCTTTTGACTGGAAATTGACAGAAGAAAGGTGAGTGATTCACTGTTGCCAGCCCATGGAAACACCCCATTGGAAATCACCCTATATCAGACGACCAACAGCTGTCATTAACATAGCCCAAAATCAAAGAGAACACACACACACAGAAACATACAGAAACACTAAAGCTAAGACAATAAAAACGTAAAGGATGTCTGGAATCCATGTAGACTTGTACAGAACACGCAGCGCCTTTTTCATCTGATGCCAAGGATAGATTGATAAAACAGCTTTCCTTTCACAACACACATAGGCCTGCGCACGAAAACACATGCAGAGTCTGCTCATGGAGTATTAGCTGTTACAGGAATACTATGACATTGTCCTTCTAATCTCTCTTGACCACCTTCTCTCACTTGACCCAGTTTTCTGACTCTCCACTCCCTCCCGTTGTCTCTCTCCCTCCTTCCCTCCCTCCCTTAGGTTACAGGTATCCTGCCAAGAGCAGAGTCTAGTTTAGAGGAGTGTTCTCAGTTAAAGACTGTTCGTTCGTCCACGAGGCCAATTCTTCTGTCATCTGCTCCTTGCCCAGCCCAGCCACTCCTCCTCCTATCCTCCGCTCCGCTCCGGGCCAATGTGTCAGAGGAAAAAACAAAGCTGTTCAAACTTTGGGACACTACCAGCAGTAACCTGATGTAAGAGTAGGTGGAGAGAGAGAGTGAGAGAATGAGAGAGAATGAGAGAGAGAGAGAGAGAGAGAGAGAGAGAGAGAGAGAGAGAGAGAGAGAGAGAGAGAGAGAGAGAGAGAGAGAGAGAGAGAGAGAGAGAGAGAGAGAGAGAGAGAGAGAGAGAGAGAGAGAGAGAGAGAGAGTAATACTTCCTTTCTTCTTAACCCTGATTTAGACACTGGGTAAAGAAACATTAGTGACTGCCAGTACCCTACTCTAAGTACATCCACAGTGGGACAGTCCACCAAGTACAGACATACATATCCTGTTGCCATTGCCTTTCTCAGACATAGTAACTCATTCCAGCCAATGTTGGTTCACCTAGATACACTGTGCCTTCTATGCGACAAGCTGGCTTATCTGCTCTCACTAGCTTGAACTGTTTGCTGTCTTTTACTGTTAAGTTGAACTACCTGAGCATCCATGAAACAGTCAGAGAACATTCTAGAATATTCCTGACCTACATACTGTACCTGTCACTAATCGAGACCACTACACCTAGTAAAGAATCCAGAGAGGGGCAGTAAAGTCAGCCAGGTTAACCGTGATACAAGTCAGTATTCGACCTCCATCCATGTCTGAGGACGTCGGGAAATGACGTGGAAACCGGCCACTAGGGGCAACAGCGAGTGCTGTTACCGTCAAGTAGGTGTTGGCTTTGCTAGGGCGTTGTGGACAGGGATGGCTGATAAGTATAAGTATAAGCATCTGCCAATGGTTCAAATCCCGCAATAGAACGTATTTTGTTGTTGTTGTTTTTAAGCCTATCACAAACTTGAACTCCGCAGATAATGCCTAAACTTAACCAGAAACACTTTTGACGTTTGAGAAACATGGATGAACGTCTAATTCTGACGTGAAACTGTGAGAGCTGGTTGAGTGAAGTAGACTATCCCACAGCTGACTAGAATAGCTACTGTCGTACAGTAGAGCTTCCATCCCAACTGGCCGATGTGTCACTCACTCAGGCACACACAGCTGCTGTCCATTTTGTGGGATTCTCCCGTTCTGACTCTCTGTTTTTCTAACTCTTTCATTCTTTCTCTTTCCATCTACTTTTCCCTCCCGTCTCTGACTGTCTCTCCCTCTTTCACTACCGCCATTCTTCTCTTTCTAAATGATCTGTGTCCTAAGGGTAAAAGAGGGGGGGAAAATACAACACTCCTAAACATAAAAATACTTATTGGAGGGAAAACACAGTAATGAACGTTTAATTTTTTCCATAGTGAACTCTTTCTTAACGTAACATAAACATACAGTACACGGCTCTGACCGCAGGCTAATAAATCCATAAAATATAATTGGATGCACACGACCTCACATAACCCTAAGACAAAGCTGGCCAGGGGAACATTGAGGACACATTCTGGGTTAACTCTGTGCAGCGACATACAGTGAGCATGGCTTGCATCCTGCGGGACAGGCAAACCCCAGAGCTGCAGAACTCAGCGTGGTAATCAATCACAGGTCTCCTCTACCACAGACAACACACATTTTACCAGACAGACAGACAGTCCTATCCAGAGTAACTTACAGGAGCAATTAGGGCACATGGGCAAGCTTTTTGCCTTGTCGACTCAGGGATTTGAACCAGTGACCTTTCAGTTACTGGCCCAATGTGCTTAACCACTACGCTACCTGCTGCCTCATGTGGGCAACAAACGTACACACGGTCTGGCCTGGTGGCAGATGCAACAAACGTATACACGGTCTGGCCTGGTGGCAGATGCAACAAACGTATACACGGTTTGGCCTGGTGGCAGATGCCGCATACGGCACACTGTCTAAAGCTGAGTAAATACATCACCTAATCATCTCTAAACACATGTAGGGCTGTAGGACAGACTTCTGGGGGAAAGGGGACTGGAGTCCAGACACACACACACACACACACACACTCACACACACACACACACACACACACACACACACAGACAGACAGACAGACAGACAGACAGACGGACAGACGGACAGACGGACAGACGGACAGACGGACAGACGGACAGACGGACAGACGGACAGACAGACAGACTCATATGGGATATCCATAGAGGAAGCCTAAAGAGGGATGACAAATGCACACAGAGAGAACGATGGATAGAGATACAGGGAGGGATAGAAAGATGGCCCAAAGGAATAAGCACAGGAAAGAGGAATAGCTCTTCTCACAAATCACCTCTCCCCCCCTCTCTTTTCTCCTCCGTTCACAAACACACCGTCACCTGCGCAATCCATTGAGCCAAGATAAAAGAGATACTTGCCGACTGCCAATCACATAAAATGGAGGCCTCAGTTTGAGCCAATGGGAGGGCCGGATGTCTTAATAAATCTACGTTGAAGTGTCCCTGAGGGGGAACAGAGGATAGGCTGGGATTACCTCTCCCTAAAACCACTGGAGCATTTAAAACAAACACACACTCATACCGACAACAACATACATGCACTGACACACACACACACACTTCCTATGACCGTGGTGACTAATGAGTGGAATTATGACTTGGCCACTCCTCGTCGTTCCCTCACGGTTCCCCCATAGAGGTGTGTTTGCATTACGGCGTTCGACCACCACTGTGGAGCTGAACAGTAGGGTGCCATGGTCACGGTTAAACCAGCTCAATCCAACCATACGGTCAAAGCAAACTCATTCCCCTGCTGCAATGCTGCAACGCGTGCTGGGACGGCCCACGGAGTCCCAAACCTTCCCTGCCCCTATCCCAAGCCCAACTCTCACCGCCTGAACCCCCCCTACACCCCCTGATACTGACCTCTACCTGCACATACAGTACACCCTCCCCCCCACCCCCACCCCCACCCCATCCATGCTCTCCACATGAGTGACTCACAGAGACAGACACGCATGCCGGAGCCCTGGGATCCTAAATGGAATCTGAGACAGTTACTCTCTGAGGGCAAAACCAGAAGTTACATTTCTCTCTTTCTCCAGGTTTGGTAAATAGAGACACACACGTTACACATGCATGCACACATTCACACACGCAGCCACACGCACACACACACACACACAGAGAGAGAGAGAGAGAGAGCCAGCCACGGTAGGGTCTGGTGTCCCAGACACAGAGACAGGGGAGTGGGACAAGGGGACAGGGGTGTGGAGCTATCAGTCCCTCTTCCCAATGAAAACAATACAGAGTAAATGTGCTCATACTGAACCAACACGCACTAATTGGCTAATCACTTATCTACCCGATGCTAATTGACTTTTTAATTGGGCCTATACTGTAATTAACCGTTTCAATGAATCCGATTAATACTGTCCCAATGTATCTGTCCTATTGTCTAGTCTATTCAGTCAATATGAGACACAATGGTCATACTATTTCATTGTTATTTTCATATAGAAAACGTTTTTATTTTGCAGTTAGTTCTGAAGTAAATTAACATATTTGGCCTAAGTGGGAATATATGATTTAGTGTTGTGTTGCATAAGGTAACGTCATACATGTTGACTAGACAGACTCCTAGATGTGAATGGTATATCTATTCACCCAAGGCTGAAACACAGCAAAAGAACATTGGCTGAGCTGGAACACTAGCACGAGCCCACAGCAAACGAATGGAATTGAACGTTCGCAGAGCCTGTTTGGACTGGAGTGACGCTTAGAGTTCCAGCTTTTTATTTTACCACTACAATCTGTTCGTCGGACGAAACCGGGAAAAAGCGGCTCTTGTAGAACGTAGACATCCGCACCTCGATGGTATCAACTGTGCTTATGTCTGCGGGATGAGGAAGTAGGGAGAAAATGAAAACGTCTGACTAAATCTGGTCTCGTGATCAATGACAAATGAGCACGCTGCCCAGACTTACATAATTACAAAGAGGAGATTCGCCTGATTAAAATGGTGCCCGATTTCAAAAAATATAAATATACACATTGTGAGATATTTGGCAAAATAGACAGACATGCCTCTCCATAGGAAAACAATGAGGGGAGCTCAGCGTTCCAAGGGCAAAAAGTACTTTGGGGCTAGCATTTGATGACAACCGAGCTCGCTGCCCAGACGTACATAATTAGAAAGAGGAGATTCTCATGATTAAAATGGCATCGGACTTGAAAAAAATCTAAATATACACATTTTAACTATAAACAACGCGAGCAGGTCTCATCGCCAACAATAGCAAAGCAGGCATTGTGACGTTGAACAATAAGCCGGGAAAAGAACGTTCGGAAAGCGAGTTGGTGTCACGGTGCTCAATAGAACTCATAGGAGCTGGCAGGGTGAAAAATGCCCTAAAATAAGGCCTGTTTGTTTCGTGATTACTTCAAAACGACGGGAAGCAGCTGGGACATATGATCATATTATGAAACTGGATGCAGTGAACTAGTTTTGATCAGAAAAAGCTTTGATAAAAATGTCATGTGTCCAGCCTAGAAATGGTCCATTCACAAGACAGACCAGACGCACAGCAGGGTATCAATATGAGGAGTGGGAATCACACACACACACAGAGACAGAGAGACAGAGAGACAGAGAGACACAGAGACACAGAGACACAGGGAGACAGAGAGACAGAGAGACAGAGAGAGACAGAGAGACAGAGAGAGAGAGAGAGAGAGAGAGAGAGAGAGAGAGAGAACACACATTAATATTCCAACATCATTTACACAGAACAAAGCATACATGCACAGTTAGTGATTATGGAGGAAAGTAAATGGAGTGTCCCATGTTTCCCATGAAGACACCCACGGAGCTGCTGATAACCAAGGCTGGACCCAGGTAGAGGGGAGAGGGGTAACAGAGGAGGGGTACCTCCATCTGCCTCCACGTGGTACTGAAGGCTGAGCCTCTAGTCATAAAGGACCTGCTCATGAAAGGCTGCTGTTCGATAGAGTGAGATTAGAGAGTGAAGGGCTTTGATAGTGCTAAAGGTTTACCACCACTAGAGTGTGTAGTATGGAACAAGTTGTAAAGATAAGGTTGCCTTAGTCATTTCATCCCTATGCCACATATATAGGTGATTACTGGGAGGGGTGCACAAACTGTGGATGAAGGCTTAGCAACTGGTAATGTAATGAGACTGTGTGTGGCACTGCCACAGTTGACAGTGCGTATTGCATACACGCACACATAGACACACATACACACATGTACACACACACACGCTACAGCTGACAGCTTGGAGAGAAACAGCAGGAGTGGTTAAACCAGCAGGCTGCTCAGAACGACAGGATTAGAGGGTATCATCTGTCATAGAGACACACACACACACACACACACACACACACACACACACACACACACACACACACACACACACACACACACACACACACACACACACACACACACACACACACACACACACACACACACACACACACACACACACACACACACACACACACACACACACACACACACACACACAGAGAGAGAGAGAGAGAGACAGAGAGAGAGACCAGTAGCTGATAGATGCAGTGAGAATGCTGACTCCACAGTAAAACAGAGGGAGGCAGAGCGTGAGACAGAGAGTGGCCCAGGCTGGTCCTGCCCTCCAGAATGCCTGCTGTGTATGGAAGCTTATTCGAAGGATGCAGGCTGGAATTCATTTAATTGTCTAAACTCCGTCTTCATGCCCACCTCCATAAAAATGTATCACACTGGTCTTTGTTCTCTCCTTCCTTGGTTCTTCCTGGCACCTCAGCCTCCCCTCAGCTTCCACTCAGCCAGGCTGTGTGGGCCTCATGCTGAGGTTGGTTGTATAACTGGCCTGTAGATTCCTGCTCTGCTTCCAGCTGCTACTCAGATATACTTCCCCAGGGTTGGGCCTCCCTGACGTGCCTATTAGAGCTGGGTGTCACACATGGGTGACAGGCCTCTATCTCTAGGTAGCTGTGTGTGTGTGTGTGTGTGTGTGTGTGTGTGTGTGTGTGTGTGTGTGTGTGTGTGTGTGTGTGTGTGTGTGTGTGTGTGTGTGTGTGTGTGTGTGTGTGTCCGCGTGTGTGTCCGCGTGTGTGTCCGCGTGTGTGTCCGCGTGTGTGTCCGCGTGTGTGTCCGCATGTGTGTCCGCATGTGTGTCCGCGTGTGGCATGTATTGAGTTACAGAGGGTTCTCTACAGTCTTAGCAAAAAGGGTTCCAAAGGGAGGCTGTCCCAACAGGATAAGCCGTTTTGATTCCAGGTAGAACCCTTTTTGGTCCCAGGTAGAACCCTTTTGGGTTCTTCAAAGTGCTTTCAAGGGTTCTCCTATGGGGACAGCAGAAGTACCCTTTTAGGTTCTAGATAGCACCTTTCTTTCTAAGAGTGTAGGTACAGCTGTATTAGATCTCAATGATAAAAGCTATAGACAGGACACACAACAGTTGAAACACTCCACTGACACACTGACACACCTGTACAGTACATACACATACCAGAGACTTCCATTCATACGTAAGAAGACATACAAATCTTGACACACACACACACACACACACACACACACACACACACACACACACACACACACACACACACACACACACACACACACACACACACACACACACACACACACACACACACACACACTGTTGACACACATCGACTGGTACAGACACATAGGCGACAGGTCAGCACCTGACACCCAAATCAGATCAGTCACTAATTATTTACGCTGCCCACCTCCATCCCACTGAGAGTGTACATTTCACCTTCACCTAGCGTAAGAGCCTTTTCGCCCACATGATGCAGAACAACACACAATGATTCACTTCTCAAATAGCAGAACCTTTAAGCTCCTAACCTCTTGTCCCACATCTCCGTGTCTCTGTAGATTTCAGAAGGGGGATATTAGCAGTAACAGCGTTATGTGTTCTCACCTTCTCTGTGCATTCCATTATTTTCTCCTTCTCTGGCTTCTCTGCCATGTTCCATTATTTAGAACCTGGAGGGTGTGTGTTAGGGTGAGATGCACATGCACAAACACACACACACACACGCGCGCGCCCACACGCACAGACGCACACACACACACGCGCGCGCACATGCACAGACGCACACACACAGACCCGTGCTCCCTGATGCTCTGACGCACATTAGCTAATGCATAGAGACGGTCCAGCAACATTATGTAAAATGACCTTTTTTTTTTTTTTTTTTTTATTTCACCTTTATTTAACCAGGTAGGCTAGTTGAGAACAAGTTCTCATTTGCAACTGCGACCTGGCCAAGATAAAGCATAGCAGTGTGAACAGACAACAACACAGAGTTACACATGGAGTAAACAATAGACAAGTCAATAACATGGTAGAAAAAAGAGAATCTATATACAATGTGTGCAAAAGGCATGAGGTAGGCAATAAATCGAATAATTACAATTTAGCAGATTAACACTGGAGTGATAAATCATCAGATGATTTGGTGTCCGGATCTGAGAGGAGGGCTGGATTTAAGAGCAGGGTTTAGATCAGCAGGCCTCCTCTCTTCTTCCGTCTCTCTTATACTGTCTGGGATGTTACTCGGTTTCTTCCCCCATTTCACATTGTCTCACTATGCCAACGCTATCTGAAGACACCGGAGTTTGCAGTGTGTATGTGTGTCTATGTGTGAACATCAGTGTGTGTGGATGTGAATTGTTGGGTCTCAAGTTAAATAAGAGACACTAAGCAGAAGAATGATGATGTTAACCCTTCCCCTCCCTGTGCCCTGCAGGTAAGTGGGACAGACAGGTGATTAGAGGCCCCAGAGTGGAGGGAGGGAGGGAGGTAGGCTCTCACCTGTCCAGGGTGGGCTCTGCTGTATGTCAGTGTGTGAGAGGAGACCCATAGAGCCTATAAAAGTCAACCTCTTCTGAGTAAAGGGAGGGGTGTGTCTGTGGGATGGTATGCCTACAGTTTGTGAGTAAGTAAAGGGAGGGGTGTGTCTGTGGGATGGTATGCCTACAGTTTGTGAGTAAGTAAAGGGAGGGCTGTGTCTCTGTGGGATGGTATGCCTACAGTTTGTGAGTAAGTAAAGGGAGGGGTGTGTCTCTGTGGGATGGTATGCTTACAGTTTGTGAGTAAGTAAAGGGAGGGCTGTGTCTCTGTGGGATGGTATGCCTACAGTTTGTGAGTAAGTAAAGGGAGGGCTGTGTCTCTGTGGGATGGTATGCCTACAGTTTGTGAGTACGTAAAGGGAGGGCTGTGTCTCTGTGGGCTGGTATGCCTACAGTTTGTGAGTAAGTAAAGGGAGGGGTGTGTCTCTGTGGGATGGTAGTTGCTAATATATACATGCTATTATTAGTATTGGATAGAAACCACTCAGAAGTTTCTAAAACTGTTTGAATGATGTCTGTGAGTATAACAGAACTCATATGGCAGTCAAAAACCTGAAAAATCCAACCCGGAAGTGGGAAATCTGAGCTTTGTAGGTTTTCAACTCATCGCCTATCGAATACACAGTGGGATATGGATCAGTCTGCACTTCCTACGGCTTCCACTAGATGTCAACAGTCTTTAGAACCTTGTCTGATGCTTCTACTGGGAAGTGGGGCCGAAGGAGAGGGGAATGAGTAAGGTGACCTGAACATGCCATGACCTGAACATGCACTGACCATACGCGTTCATGTGAGAGCGAGCTCTGTTCCATCGCACTTCTGAAGACAATGGAATTCTCCGGTTGGAACATCATTGAAGATTTATGTTAAAAACATCCTAAAGATTGATTCAATACATCGTTTGACATGTTTCTACTGACTGTTACGGTACTTTTTGACATTTCGTCTCCTTTTAGTGAACGCACTTCGTGACTTTGGATTTGTTTACCAAACGCGCTAATAAAAGTAGCTATTTGGACATAAATGATGGACATTACCAAACAAAACAAACATTTCTTGTGGAAGTGGGAGAGACAGCACTTTGAGATATCAGCTGATGTAAGAAGGGCTTTATAAATACATTTGATATGATTTGATTTGATCCCAGAGGCTGCTCCAAGACACCACCGGCAGAGAAGAGCTATTCGGAGTGGACTTCCAGTCCGACTCAGGAGACACGCACAACACCCACCGCTTCAGAGTATATTGCTCACTAATGTTCCGTCTCTGGACAATAAATTAAACATGCTCAGGGCGAGGATCTCCTTCCAGAGAGACATCAGGGACTGTAACATACTCTCTTTGACGGAATAATGGCTCCTTCTGGATATACTGTCCCCGTCCATATAGCCAGCTGGGTTCTCAGTACATCAAGCAGACAGGAAGAAAGAACTGTCCTGGAAGAACAAAGGCAGTGGTGTTTGTTTCATGATTAACTACTCACGGTGTGATTGTGATAATGTACAGAAACTCAAGTCCTTTTGTTCACCTGACCTAGAATACCTCACAGTCAAATGCCAACCATACTACCTCCCAAGAGAATTATCTTTGTTTATAGTCACAGCCGTGTATTTTCCCACTCAAGCCGATACCATGATGGCCCTCAAGGAACTACACTGGACTTTGTGCAAACTGGAAACCACATATCCTGACAAAGCAAAGCAAATTTGAGGAAAACGCTACCGAAGTTCTATCAACACATTGACTGTAGTACTCGAGCTGGAAAAAATGCTCGACCACTGCTACTTCCCCTTCCGTGATGCATACAAGGCTCTCCCCTGCCCTCCCTTTGGCAAATCAGATCACGACTCCGTTTTGCTCCTCCCTTCCTATAGGCAGAAACTCAAACAGGAAGTACCTGTGCTAAGGTCTATTCAAGGCTGGTCTGACCAATCTGAATCCATGCTTCAAGATTTTGATCACGCGGACTGGGATATGTTCTGGGTAGCCTCTGAGAATAACATTGATGTATACATGGACACGGTGACTGAGTTCATCAGGAAGTCTATAGGGGATGTTGTTCCCACTGTGACTATTGAAACCCACCCAAACCGGAAACCGTGGATAGATGGCAGCATTTGCGCAAAACTGAAAGCGTGAACCACCGCATTGAACCATGGCAAGGTGACTGGGAATATGGTCGAATACAAACAGTAAGGGAATCAAATGGGCAAAATGTCAGGACAGAGACAAAGTTGAGTCGCAATTCAACGGCTCAGACATGAGACGTATGAGGCAGGCTCTACAGACAATGATGGATTAACCACATCACGGACACCGACGTCTTGCTCCTAGACAAGCTGAACACCTTCTTTGCCCGCTTTGAGGGTAACACAATGCCACCAACGCGGCCCGCTCCCAAGGACTGTGGGCTCTCGTTCTCCGTGGCCGACTTGAGTAAGACATTAAAGTGTGTTAACCCTCGCAAGGCTGCCGGCCCAGACGGCATCCCTAGCCGCGTCCTCAGAGCATGCGCAGACCAGCTGGCTGGAGTGTTTACAGACATATTCAATCTCTCCTAATCCCCGTCTGCTGTCCCCACTTGCTTCAAGATGTCCACCATTGTTTCTGTACCCTAGAAAGAAAAGGTAACTGAACTAAGCACTCACTTCTGTCATCAAGTGCTTTGAGAGGCTAGTTAAGGATCATATCACCTCTACCTTACCTGACACCCTAGACCCACTTCAATTTGCATACCACCCCAATAGATCCACAGACGATGCAATCGGCATCGCACTGCACACTGCCCTATCCCCTCTGGACAAGAGGAATACCTATGTAAGAATGCTGTTCATTGACTATAGCTCAGCCTTCAACACCATAGCATCCTCCAAGCTCATCATTAAGCTCAAGGCCCTGGGTCTGAACCCCACCCTGTGTAACTGGGTCTTGGACTTCCTGATGGGCCGCCCCAGGTGATGGAGGTAGGAAACATTTTCACTTTGCTGATCCTCAACACTGGGGCTCCACAGGGGTGTGAGCTCAGCCCCCTCCTGTACTCTCTGTTCACCCATGGCTGCATGGCCACGCACGCCTCCAACTCAATCATCAGGGTTGCAGACGACACAACATTAGTAGGCCTGATTACCAACAATGATGACACAGCCTACTGGGAGGAGGTGAGGGCCCTGGGAGAGGGGTCCCAGGAAAATAACCTCTCACTCAACATCAACAAAACAAAGGAGCTGATCGTGGACTTCAGGAAACAGCAGATGAAGCATGCCTCTATCGACATCGATGGGACCGCAGTGGAGAAAGTGGAGAGCTTCAAGTTCCTCGGCGTACACATCACTGACGATCTGAAATGGTCCACCCACACAGACAGTGTGGTGAAGAAGGTGCAACAGCGCCTCTTTAACATCAGGAGGCTGAAGAAATTTGGCCTAAGACCTTCACAAACTTTTACGTATGTACAATTGAGAGCATCCTGTCGGCTGTATCACCGCCTGGTACGGCAACTGCACCGCCCGCAACCACAAGGCTCTCCAGAGGGTGGTGCGGTCTGCACAACGCATCACTGGGGACACACTGCTTGCCCTCCAGGATACCTACAGCTCCCGATGTCAAAGGAAGGCCAAATTGATCATCAAGCACATCATCCACCCGAGCCACGGTTAGTTCACCCCGCTACCATCCAGAAGGCGAGGTCAGTACAGGTGCATCAAAGCTGGGACCGAGAGACTGAATAACAGCTTCTATCTCAAGGCCATCAGACTGTTAAATAGCCCTCTATAGCCGGCTACCACCCGATTATTCAACCCTCCACCTTAGAGGCTGCTGCCCCATATACATAGACAGGGAATCAAGTCACTTTAATAATGGAAAACTAGTCACTTTAATAATGTTTACATACTGCTTTACTCATTTCATATGTATATACTGTATTCTGTTCAACTATTTTAGTCAATGCCAATCCGACATTGCTCGTTCTAATATTTATATTTCTTAATTCCATTCTTTTACTTGTATATATTTGTGTATTACTGTGAATTGTTAGATACTACTGCACTGTTGGAGCTAGGAACACAAGCATTTCGTTACACCCACAATAACATCTGGTAAATATGTGTGTGACCAATAAAATTTGATTTGAACCTTCGCCCCAGTCTGAGGTCCTGAGCGCTCTGGAGCAGGTTTTCATCAAGGATCCCTCTCTACTTAGTTCTGTTCATCTTTCCCTCAGTCCTGACTAGTCTCCCACTCCCTGCTGCTGACAAACATCCCCACAGCATGATGCTGCCACCACCATGCTTCACCGTAGGGATGGTGCTAGTTTTTCTCCAGAAGTGACGCTTGGCATTTAGGCCAAAGAGTTTAATCTTGGTTTCATTAGACCAGAGAATCTGGGTTCTCATGATCTGAGTTCTTTAGGTGTCTTTTGGCATCTCCAAGTGGGAAAGTGCCTTTTACAGAGGAGTAGCTTCCATCTGGCCACTCTACCATGAAGGCCTGATTGGTGGAGTGCTGCAGAGATGGTTGTCCTTCTGGAAGGTTATCCCATCTCCACAGAGGAACTCTGCAGCTCTGTCAGAGTGACCATTGGGTTCTTGGTCACCTCCCTGACCAAGGCCCTTCTCCCCCGAGTGCCCAGTTGGGCCGGGCGGCCAGCTCTAGGAAGAGTCTTGTTGGTTTCAAACTTCTTCCATTTAAAAATGATTAAGGCCACTGTGTTCTTGAGGACCTTCAATACTACATTTTTTTTGGTACCCTTCCCCAGATCTGTGCCTTGACACAATCCTGTCTCGGAGCTCTACGGAGAATTCCTTCAACCTCATGGCTTGGTTTTTGGTCTGACATGCACTGTCAACTGTGGAGCCTTATATAGACAGGTGGACTCCAATCAAGTTGTAGAAACAGCTCAAGGATGATCAATGGAAACAGGATGCACCTGAGCTCAATTTCACGTCTCATAGCAAAGAATACTTATGTAAATAAAGTTTTTTTGTTTTATATTTTGAATACATTTGCAAAAATTGTAATACATGTTTCATTGTGGAGCATTGTGTGTAGATTGATGAGGAACATGTATTATTAAATCAATTTTAGAATCAGGTTGTAACGTAACAACATTTGGAAAAAGTGAATAAAAACATCAAAAGTGAACAGTTTTTCTCATTCACATTTACTACAAAAACCAAGGTATGAATAACGCCACGTGTACGTTTCTTTTTCATCATCTATTTGATTACTATTTTCTGGATTCACACACTTCACCCTCCCTACACCTCTGACGAATATAACAGGAAACCTGTTCGATCACCATGCACTGCAAAATCATTCTGGCTAAGGATACGGAGAACATCAACACATTAACATCAACACACCAGAGGAGATACCCATTGGACTTGGGGCTCTGCTGGGATTTTACCTCTCTTACCTTTACCTCTGTTTGGGCTATTCTGCTTTGCCACTAAAACCATACTAAACACTGACATCTAAAATATTGTGCTATTGTTGCTACTGTTATGCATAATATTCTTAATAATAGGGGAGGGGGGAAGTTCAAAAATGTACCCCAAAAGGTTCTTCAAAAGGTTCTTCGGGGATCCATTAGAAAAGGTTACTCTATGTAGCCTATTGGATATGAATTCCACAAGAATTATACATGTATGGATTTTTTATGGATTGTTTTCTCTTTATTCAACCCGCCCGCCACCCAAACAATATATCATGACCCTAAACCCACCCCGCCTAGCAGATATAACCACAGGGACTGTGGGTTATGAGTCAACCCCCACATCACTAATGACCTCCAGTGGAAGTCATCATTCAGAGTACTAAAGGTCTATCAGGGTGGAGGTTAAAGGTGAAGGGATGAGATGTTTGTTTGGCTAACTCTGGGAGGAGACACACTGGGACCTGCTCCCTCCACTCTATCAGACACCCACTCTGTCCATCCCTATTGCCACAGGGAACGAGGCGGAACGACAGGATGAACCCAATGACCAAACTCAGGCTGGGAAGGGATATAAGCTGGGCTGGAATAGCCTGCGACAACACATCTCTAATCAATCTGTCGCTGTCCCCCTCTCCTCTCTGTTCTCCCTCATTCCTCTCCTCCTCCTCCGCCCAACACTTCCCAGTGCATCCGTCAGCAGTCAAATTCCTCACACAAGCAATCCATCGCAGACGCTGTCACACGTGCACACACACACACACACACGCACACGCACACTCACACACACACACACACACACACACACACACACACACACACACACACACACACACACACACACACAGTCCCTTTAATCAGCCAGGGAATGCACGTTTCAGACGGCCGTCATCTCCACCCCAAACACACAGGCGCTCCTGCGGGCCATGGTTAATGAGCTTGGTCTCTGATAGGGGTGCGCCGGGACTCCGGTAAACAAACTGGCGGTGAGGGACACAAAGGGCCCCTGTGTTTGGCCTCCCAATCCCCACTCATTGTCCCTTTCACATGTCACCGTCAAGGGCCACATGAAAAGACCCAGCACCACTTCCCTTCTCTTACCTTCCCTGGGCCCTCACCCTGAGAGAAAAGCCTGTCTGTCTATATGTGAATACCCAGCCGCATAGCTGACATGCTTTCTGCCCTGGGGAGCGTGGACAGCACTTCAAACGCTGGAACAAATAGACACTTAACGTAAATGGGCAAGTGTAAGTACTTGTGTTGTACCATCACTCACCCCACGTATCGTACAGCACCTGCTTTTCTACTAGTGTCAATAGTATGATGAGGTTATTCCACAACCTCTCCTTCCGTCTTTCTCATTATTTCTTTCTCTCCTGCTCTCCAAAAGAACCAGCCCCATTGTCCACCAACAGATGTAGGATCTTAATTTGATCACCCTGTTGCAGGAAATGCAACACTTGTAGTGTATTTGAGGTTTAAAAAATGTTAATAACTTCCACTTAAAAATGTCAGACTTGCTTTTCCCCCACAGAAAATGTATCAAGCCTTACAAAATGTCCATTAATTATCATCCACATAATAATTCACAATTGCTGTTGCTGCAGGATTATTTTCCTGCTCTGGCCAACTGGCTCAAATTAAGACCCTACATCTGTACTATACCGCCATACACAACAGAAGATTTTGCTGCCTGGATTTTACGATAACCTCTTGCTATTTATATTTAAAAACACAAATTTGTTCATATTAAGTAGCCTATAGTAATGATGTGTGTTGTTACTGTACTCCCCAGCCCTCGGTCAATCCTCTCACCATGTCTCCGCAATGCAGGCTGGTCTGTGTAATGCTTCTTAGGTTAATTTGCAAACAGAAAGCTTTATATGCATTTCTTTGCTGTTGCAGTGTAAGCTCCTAGTAACAGAAACACAAACGCGTATGTACACTATACACACACACACCTAATGTAGGTCTAATACACATGTAGGTAAACGGACCCGAATGTGATTACTGTCAATACATGTGTCTGTTCTCTATTGTCTTTTCGAAGCCGTACATCTCCATAGATCTAAAGCAAATACCCTCCTCCACACACACACACACACACACACACACACACACACACACACACACACACACACACACACACACAACTCAAAAGGGCCCTCTGTCCCTCCCTCTCGATATCGGGTTCACCTTCAGAGAGTCTGTTTCTGCTGGCTGCAGCTGGGTACACTAAGCTCTCTACTGCTGCTTCGGCTTACACTGAAATAAATGTGTGTTTCTCTCTGAGTGCGTGTGTGTGTGTGCTCGTGTACACTCAGTGTGTGTCTGACTGTGACAGAGAGAGGAAGAGGTAGAGAGCGATTGAAATGAAGGAGTGGGGGTGCTGCTTTATCAGGAGGAAAAGCCAAATTAAAAATGTGGCATGATCCACCCTCCTGGGATGGGATCTATTAGCAGACAAGACGGCTGGGAGAGAGACTGGGAGGCTGTGAGAGAGGCTTGGAGGCTGAGAGAGAGGCTTGGATGCGGGCCCAAAAGCCATCTACTCACCAGCCACGGCCTGGGCACATTCATTATGCACCAGCATCACCCTATACACACACACTAGGGTTGAATATTTTCCTGATATTTTACAAATGTTCTATCCCGAGAATAAATACATTTTCTCCCAGGTAACCCGGGATTTCCCGCCAAAACCGTAAGTGTCATTCAAAAGCATTATAAAGCATATAAATAGGCCTATGTCTGGATTTGATTAGAGCTTGGATCGAA
This sequence comes from Salvelinus fontinalis, assembly GCF_029448725.1. Classification (NCBI taxonomy): domain Eukaryota; kingdom Metazoa; phylum Chordata; class Actinopteri; order Salmoniformes; family Salmonidae; genus Salvelinus; species Salvelinus fontinalis. The sequence continues at coordinate 43,477,877 of NC_074695.1, forward strand.
AATTCAAGCCTGATGCTACCTGAGCCTGACGAGCCATACATTAAATACATTTGATGAGCCTTACAGTAAAGAAATATAATGAGCCCAAGCCCAAAATAGCCAAAATTATAATTTTCCTCCCTCGTGACGCCATCTATTTTGTGAAGTGCACCAGACCCTCCTGCAGCAAAGCACCCCCACAACATGATGCTGCCAACTCGGTGCATCACGGTTGGGATGGTATTATTTGGCTTGCAAACCTCCCCCCTTTTCCTCCAAACATAACGATGGTCAATATGGACAAATAGTTCTATTTTTGTTTCATCAGACCAGAGGACATTTCTCCAAAAAGTACAATCTTTTTTATGGCAGTTTTGGAGCAATGGCTTCTTCCTTGGTGAGCGGCCTTTCAGGTTATGTCGATATAGGACTCGTTTTACTGTGGATATAGATTTGGATGTGGATAGTCCTTTGCTGTTGTTCGGTGATTGATTTGCACTTTTCGCACCAAAGTACGTTCATCTCTAGGAGACAGAACATGTCTCCTTCCTGAGTGGTATGACGGCTGCGTGGTCCCATGGTATTTCTACTTGCGTACTATTGTTTGTACAGATGAACGAGGTACCTTCAGGCGTTTGGAAATTGCTCCTGAGGATGAACCAGACATTGTAGAGGTCTACAATTTTCTTCTGAGGTCTTGGCTGATTTCTTTTGATTTTCCCATGATGTCAAGCAAAGAGGCACTGAGTTTGAAGGAAGGCCTTGAAATACATCCACCGGTATGCTTTCAATTGACTCAAATGATGTCAATTAGCCTATCAGAAGCTTCTAAAGCCATGACACAATTTTCTGGAATTTTCCAAGCTGTTTAAAGGCACAGTCAATTTAGTGTATGTAAACTTCTGACCCACTGGAATTGTGATACAGTGAATTATAAGTCTGTAAATAATTGTTGGGAAAATTACTTGTGTCATACACAAAGTAGATGTCCTAAATGACTTGCCAAAACTATAGTTTGTTAACAAGAAATTTGTGAAGTGGATGAAAAACGAGTTTTAATGACTCCAACCTAAGTTTAAGTAAACTTCCGACTTCCACTGTATGTGCTCTCCTTGGTAAATACTCTAAATGAAACTAGCTCCAGTAGGCTAATCCTTTTTTAGTGTGAACTGTATTACTGTGCTAACCATGATAAAGCAGGGAGAAAACATGCTATTCTGGTGCAGCACATGCGGCCTACAAAGTTACCAGACAGTATAGGCTAGCGAATTAGACGTGTACTCAAAGCATGAGCGGACCAACTGGCAAGTGTCTTCACTGACATTTTCAACCTCTCCCTGACCGAGTCTGTAATACCTACATGTTTCAAGCAGACCACCACTGTCCCTGTGCCCAAGGAAAGGAAGGTAACCTGCCTAAATGATTACCGCCCCGTAGCACTCAAGTCAGTAGCCATGAAGTGCTTTGAAAGGCTGGTCATGGCTCACATCAACAGGATTCTCCCGGATACCCTAGACCCATTCCAAATCGCATACCGCTCCAACAGATCCACAGATGACGCAATTTCAATTGCACTCCACACTGCCCTTTCCCACCTGGACAAAAGCAACACCAATGTGAGAATGCTGTTAATTGATTACAGCTCAGCGTTCAACACCATAGTGCCCTCAAAGCTCTTCACTAAGTTAAGGACCCTGCTACTAAATACCTCCGTCTGCAACTGGATCCTGGACTTCCTGACGGGCAGCCCCTAGGTGGTAACAACACCTCTGCCACGCTGATCCTCAACACTGGGGCCACTCAGGGGTGTGTACTTAGTTCCCTCCTGTACTCCCTGTTCACCCACGACTGCGTGTCAAAACACTACTCCAACACCGTCATTAAGTTTGCTAAATACACAACAGTGGTAGGCCTGATCACCCACAACGACGAGACAGCCTATAGGGAGGAGGTCAGAGACCTGGCAGTGTGTTGCCAGGTCAACAACCTCTCCCTCAATGTGAGCAAGACAAAGGAGCTGATCGTGGACTACAAGAAAAGGTGAGCCGAAAAGGCCCCCATTAACATCAACGTGGCTGTAGTGGAGCGGGTCGAGAGTTTCAAGTTCCTTAGTGTCCACTTCACCAAACTATCAATGGTAGGCCTGATCACCGACAACGGCGAGACAGCCTATAGGGAGGAGGTCAGAGACCTGGCAGTGTGTTGCCGGGACAACAACCTCTCCCTCAATGTGAGCAAGACAAAGGAGCTGATCGTGGACTACAAGAAAAGGTGAGCCGAACAGGCCCCCATTAACATCAACGTGGCTGTAGTGGAGCGGGTCGAGAGTTTCAAGTTCCTTGGTGTCCACTTCACCAACAAACTATCAAGGTCCAAACACATCAAGGCAGTGGTTAAGAGTGCACTACAACACTTTTCCCCCCTCAGGAGACTGAAAAGATTTGTCATGGGTCCCCAGATCCTCAAAAAGCTGCACCATCGAGAGCATCCTGACCGGTTGCATCACCGCCTGGTATGGCAACTGCTCGGCATCTAACCGTAAGGCTCTACAGAGGGTAGTGCGTAAGACCCTGTACATCACTGGGGCCATGCTTTCTGCCATCCAGGACCTATATACTAGGCGGTGTCAGAGGAAAGCCCAAAAAATTGTCAGAGACACAGTCATAGACTGTCATAGAAGTCATAGACTGTTTTCTCTGCTACTGCACGGCAAGCGGTACCAGAGCGCCAACTCTAGAACCAAAAGGCTCCTTAACAGCTTCTACCCCCAAGCCATGAGACTGCTGAACAATTAATCAAATGGCCACTGGACTATTTACATTGACACCCCCCCTTCCATTTGTTTTGTACATTGCTGCTACTCGCTGTTTATTATCTATGCATTGTCACTTCACCCCTACCTCCATGTAAAAATTACCTCGACTAACCTGTATCCCCGCACATTGACTCGGTACCGGTAGCACCTGTGTATAGACTCGTTATTGTTATTTGATTGTGTTACTTTTTAGTATTTTTTACTTTGGTTTATTTGGTAAATATTTGTTTAACTCTTTCTTGAACTGCACTGTTGGTTAAAGGGCTTGTAAGTAAGCATTTCACAGTAAGGTCTACACTGTATTCAGCGCATGTGACGAATAAAGTTTGATTTGATTAAGTCTGGCTATGAAATGAAGCACCAGAAAGCGGGTATATGGAGGGGTGAGCAGCGGAGTGAGAGAGTGGGGCGAGGGGAGGGCCAGCGAGGGAGGGTGAAAGGTGGAATAAGGGGGCAGGGGAGAGGAATGGGGGTGAGAGAGAGGGAGGGGAGAGGGAGTAAGGGAGAGAGGGAGGGGCGGGAGGACATGGGCTCTGATCCAGAGCATCTGGGGAACAACGGTGAGTGAGAACACAGGTGGCGAGAGGAAAGAGGAGTAAAGAGGAAGGAGCACATTAATGGAAGAGATCTGCTCTGCTAGTCACTACTTCCATGTTCATATCTTCTATTCCCCCTTCTATACCCTGCTGTGCTTTCTTCTCATATTCACAGCTCTTCTCTCCCTCCCTCCACTCTTTCCCTCTTTATCCTCCTCTGTTGTTCCTACATCACCCTCCCCTCATCTCTCCCCTTTCCCCTCCTCCTCTCCCTCTCAAGGCCTTTGTTCTGTTATGATGGCTAGATGCAGCTGAGGGCTCTTGTATCAACCCGACACCAAACCTATGCCTCTGACTTCCCTTGAATCTTGACTCTGAATACCAACAGCTGTAACTTTGACTGGCACTGCCACAACAGGATGGGAAGGAGAAGAGAGAGGATTGGGTGGAATATCAGGCCTGAATGGGGACGCTGAATGGGCTTATCCTAAACTAGCCCGACGGAGGTGTGAGTATAGTGAGTGGAAAAGATTGAACTGCATAGTGTGAGGCTCACTGAATGAAATACCAGACATGCCGCAAGAGCATGCATGCATGTGTGTGTGTGTGTCGGCCTGCATTCATTTCCTACCTACGTGTACTGAGAGGTTTACTGTGAGTTGTCACACACCAAACTATAAAAATTATGCAGTTGCACGCTTATACACTCCTGCAGCTCTGTGGTAGGCCTGTGTGTGTGTGTGTGTGTGTGTGTGTGTGTGTGTGTGTGCGTGCGTGCGTGCGTGCGCATTCGTGTGTGTGTAAGCATGAGTGTGTATTAGTATGTGTGTGTTTTCAGTATATGTGTGTATGCCTTTCGGCTGGTGGTACCAGTGTGACAGGCGAGGAGTGACGGGTAAGGAGCGCTTTACAGCACATGCTCAGCAGCATAACAGCAGGCGTGGCTGTTTCGTTATCAGGCAGGCACCCAGCAGAACAGCCAGAATCCCCTCTCTAATTCCCAGAGGTGGGCGAGAGCTCCCTCTCCCACAGCTGTTGGAGGCCAATGGGGGGTGGGGGGGAGAGGGGAGAGACTCGTTACTTTCTCACCTCCTACTGTAAAGCCATCTACATCTCCTCTCCTTCACGTGGTAGAGGGGATGGTTGCTCTCCTTCAGCCTGAACCACACACACAAATTCACACACACTGCCGCATACAGAATGCATACAAACATGATGCTGCCACATACTGTGCATGCACATACAAATGCCAGGGCCCAAACCCACTGTAAACACACAGCACAATTACAGGCAGGTCCTTTGCTTAATTTGATTCGTTAGGATCCCTATTAGCCGACACCAATGACAACAGCTAGTCTTACTGGGGATCCCCATTAGCCGACACCAATGACAACAGCTAGTCTTACTGGGGATCCCCATTAGCCGACACCAATGACAACAGCTAGTCTTACTGGAGGCCGACACAACGAAAAAGACATTACAGACAAAATACTTTACAATTTACATACTTTTCAAAACATGAAAATGTTGTGTGTGCATTTACACAATCACACAACAAGTAGGTCACATGGGGGAGAGGCGTTGTGCCGTGAGGTGTTGCTTTATTGTTTTTTTAAAACCTGGTTCGCTGTTCACTTGCGCTGTATGAGATGGAAGGGAGTTCCATGCACTCATGGCTCTGTATAATACTGTATGTTTTCTTGAATTTGTTCTGTACCTGGGGACTGTGAAAAGACCCCTGGTGGCATGTCTGGTGGGGTAAGTGTGTATGTCAGTGTTGTGTGTAAGTTAACTATGCAAACAGTGTGAAATTTCCAACACATTCTTTTTTCTTATAAAAACAAGAAGTGACACAGTCGCAAAACACCAGTCTCAACGTCAACAGTGAAGAGGCGACTCCGGGATGCTGGCCTTCTAGGCAGAGTTGCAAAGAAAAAGACATATCTCAGACTGGCCAATAAAAAGAAAAGATTAAGATGGGAAAAAGAACACAGACACTGGACAGAGGAACTCTGCCTAGAAGGCCAGCATCCCGTAGTCGCCTCTTCACTGTTAACGTTGAGACTGGTGTTTTGCGGGTACTATTTAATGAAGCTGCCAGTTGAGGACTTGTGAGGCATCTGTTTCTCAAACTAGACACTCTAATGTACTTGTCCTCTTGCTCAGTTCTACACCGGGGCCTCCCACTCCTCTTTCTATTCTGGTTAGAGACAGTTTGCTATGTTCTGTGAAGGGAGTAGTACACAGTGTGGTACGAGATCTTCAGTTTCTTGGCAATTTCTCGCAGGGAATAGCCTTAATTTCTCAGAACAAGAATATACTGAAGAGTTTCAGAAGAAAGTTATTTGTTTCTGGCCATTTTGAGCCTGCAATTGAACCCACAAATGATGATTCTCCAGATACTCAACTAATCTAAAGAAGGCCAGTTCTATTGCTTCTTTAATCAGGACAACAGTTTTCAGCTGTGATAACATAATTGCAAAAGGGTTTTCTACTGATCAATTAGCCTTCTGAAATGATAACCTTGGATTAGCTAACACAACGTGCCATTGGATCACAGGGGTGATGGTTGCTGATAATGGGCCTCTTTACGCCTATGCAGATGTTCCATAAAAAATCTGCCGTTTCCAGCTTCAATGGTCATTTACAACATTAACAATGTCTACACTGTATTTCTGATCAATTTGCTGTTATTTTAATGGACAAAAAAATTGCTTTTCTTTCAAAAATAAGGACATTTCTACGTGACCCCATACTTTTGAGCAGTAGTGTACATTTTCTCAACAAAGGGTTATGGTCGATAATATCAAAGGCTGCACTGAAATCTAACAGTACAGCTCCCACAATCTTCTTCTTATCAATTTCTTTCAACCAATCATCAGTCATTTGTGTCAGTGCAGTACTTGTTGAGTGCCCTTCTCTTTAGGCATGCTGAAAGTCTGTTGTTAATTTGTTTACAGAGAAATAGCATTGCATTTGGTCAAACACCATTTTTTCCAAAAGTTTGCTAAGAGCTGGCAGCAAGCTTATAGGTCTGCTGTTAGAACCAGTAAAGGCCGCTTTACCACTCTTGGGTCAAAGAGTGGTAAAAAAGACTTTCCACTAGGCTCAGATTAAAGATATTACAGAAGAGAGTGGCTATAGAGTCAGCTACCATCCTCAGTAGCTTTTCATCTAAGTTGTCAATGCCAGGAGGTTTGTCATTATTGATCAATAACAATAATTTTTCCACCTCTTCCACAATAACTTTACTTCAAAGTTTTTTTTCATCATTCTTTATATCATTGATCTTGGCTTCATAATACAGTTTCTTCTTCTTCTTGTTGAGTTTAGTCACATAATATCTCAATTTGCAGGAAGTCAGCCAGTCACATGTGCAGCCAGACTTTTTAGCCACTCCTTTTGACCCATCTCTTTCAGCCATACAGTTTTTCAATTCATCAATCCATGGAGCCTTAAAACCTCTCTGGGATAGCGGGATGGTAGCGTCCCACTTGGCCAAAAGCCAGGGAAAATGTAGAGCGCCAAATAAAAAAAAAATATATAAAATCAAACTTTCATTAAATCACAGATGTAAGATACCAAATTAAAGCAACACTCGTTGTGAATCGAGCGAACATGTCAGATTTCAAAAAGGCTTTTCGGCGAAAGCATAAGATGCTATTATCTGATGATAGCACAATGTCAACAAAGAGAGAGTAGCATATTTCAACCCTGCCGGCGCTACTCAAAACGCATATATAAAATATAAAACATGCATTACCTTTGACGAGATTCTTTTGTTGGCACTCCAATATGTCCCATAAACATCACAAATGGTCCTTTTGTTCGATTAATTCCGTCCATATGTATCCAAATTGTCCATTTATTTTGCGCGGTTGATCCAGAAAAAAACAGCTTCCAATTTGCACAAAGTCACTACAAAATATCAAAAAAATTACCTCTAAACTTTGCCAAAACATTTCAAAGTACTTTTGTAATACAACTTAAGGTATTTGTAAACGTTAATAATCGATCAAATTGAAGACTGGTCTATCTGTTTTCAATACAGGAGATCAACAAACTAACGTTACTTTTTTAGTCTTGCGCAACTCTTAAACAGTACACATGAAGTTACACTGCTTCCTGATGGCCTTCTTCTTCATTGCACAAATGAATAACCTCAACCTATTTCCTAAGACTCGTGACTTCCAGTGGAAGCAGTAGGAACTGAGAACAGAGTGATTAGAAATCTGGCTTCCCAATGAAAGCTCATTGAACAGACAGTGAATTAAAAAATAATAATTAATGGTTAGTCCTCGGGGTTTTGCCTGCTACATAAGTTCTGTTATACTTACAGATATGATTCAAACAGTTTTAGAAACTTCAGAGTGTTTTCTATCCAAATATACTAATAAAATGCATGTCTTATATTCTGGGGATGAGTAGAAGGAAGTTGAAATTGGGCACGCTATTTTTCCAAAAGTGAAAACTCTGCCCCCTATCCTAGAGAAGTTACAGTTCGAACAGTCAGTTTCTTAACAGGTGCATGTTTATAAATAATTGGAAGAAACAATTTCATAAATTCATCAAATGCAGTGACTGGATGCTCCTTATTAATCACATCAGACTAACAAATAATTTTAACATCATCCACATAAGAGTCACAGCAAAATATTTTGTATGATCTCTTATACACTATTTTAGGCCCAGCTGTTGGAACTTTGGCTTTCCTGGATATAGCCACTATATTGTGATCGCTGCATCCAATGGGTACTGATACAGCTTTAGAACAATGTTCCACAGTATTAGTAAAAATGTGATCGATACATGTGGAGGATCCTGTTCCTCTAGTGTTTGTAAACACCCTGGTAGGTTGATTAATAACCTGAACCAGATTAGTCACTGGTTACAGTAAGAAGATTCCTCTTGAGCGGACAGCTTGATGAAAACCAGTCAATATTCAGGTCCCCAAGAAAGTAGACCTCTCTGTTTATATCACATACACTATCAAGCATTTCACACATTATTTAGATACTGACTGTTAGCACTTGGTGGCCTATAGCAACACCCCAAAAGAAAAGGCTTTATATGTGCCAAGTGAACCTGCAACCACAACACTTTAATAACACTTGACATAAAATCTTCTCTAAGCTTTACAGGGATTTGGCTCTGAATATATACAGCAACACCTTCCCCATAAGCATTCCTGTCTCTTCTATACATGTTATATCCTTGTATTGCTACTGCTGTATCATCAAATTAATTCTCTAAGTGAGTCTCAGAAATGTCTAATACTGTATATGAATGTTATCTTATGTTAGCAAGCTGTTGATTTCATGGAGCTTTCATGGCAAAGATAAGTTATTTCCTCTTGTGGCACACAGCTTCAGGATAGTCCTCGCTGAGGAAGATGTATTTTCTTCTCAAGTTCTTGGCTCTTTCCAGAACAGCTACCTTGTCCTTTAACCTCAGGAACTTGACCTTTATTGGGCCTGTCACCTTGGCCGGTGGTGGGTTTTCCAGTCCTGTGTGCGCGCTCCACCTCAGTCTTCCTGTGGTCCATCTTCAGTTTCTCCAAGATCATTTCCCTCACTTTGTCCTCAGACTCCATCCAGGTCTAATGTGGAGATTTTGCAATTTTGTCCACAACCATGTTGTTCCGCCTTGATTGTCCCTCGAGATAAATCAGATCTGTCATTGTTATCATAGATTCACACACATCAATTATGTCCTCTCTCAATGACTTACAGATTGCTGTCATCTTGCCGCTCTCCTGTTTCAACTCATCGGGCTGACCCTGGGAGAACTGCAAACTGTTCTTCAGGTCCTGGACCTCTCTGGTCAGGTCGTCCATTATTTTATTAGTTGAATCCACCAGTTTTTGGACACAACACTATTTTCTTGTTGTTGTAACAACTGCTTGTAGAACTCTTTTTGTTCATTTAAAAGATCCTTCACCTTTGATAGAGAGACACCACTGTCCTCAATGCTATTACCGCCAGCTTTGGTCTTTGTCATGCTAGCAACGTAGGTTGCACTACTCCTCGCAGCACCAGACAAAGCAGGTCGCAGGGAAGATTGGAAACAACATCAACAAACAGCAGGGATCTAGACAGCCACAAGCCCGAGACAATCCACGGTCCCAGCCACAATGGCTAACCACATCGCTGGCTGCGTTCAAGCCTTCAAAAAAAAAACTGCTCGCTTGATATGCAGGTAGCTAGCAGATATGCTGGCTGCTACGCCAAGCAGCTCCTCAGACCCGGCCTTGGTCAGCAGGATTACTGGACAGATAGTAGCGGTCCCAGCAACTGATGCCAACTGCGTCGCGGGATCCAAACTCAAAAGGTAGCTAGCTAGTAACCAAAGTTTTTCAATAGACTTTCAAAACAACAAACTTTCCAAAACAGCAAACCAAAACAGCTCTCCCTTATTACGCTTTCCGCGTTCAACAGGAAGTGATGTGTTGTGGCGGGCTGCTCTGATGCGGTGACAGACAGCTCTGCACGTTAAGGCAGATGATAGAAGAAGCAGAGGTGAAGAAAGGAGAGGAAAGACGCATGAGTGTCCAAGACAAGAATGTAATGAGGCTCCAGCCTGCCAAAGAGCGCCTCATCCACCCGCCCCTACACTCCAGAAGGTTTAGTCCATGTTAGAGTCACTAGACCCCCTGTCGCACTGAGCCCACAGAAGTCCACACCGGCCGCTATGGCTGATATACATCTAAGAGAGAGAGGAAGATCAGGTGGAATTCCTCATTATGTAGCACATTGCTAAAACACTGTTCTAGGCAGTTTTTACCCAGAAGCTTCTGATTCTGAACTCAGATTGGCCCTTCTGGCCTCTGCCCCCCCCCCCCCCCCCCCCCCCACGGTGGTTGCACTGTGGTGATGATCTCATATAACTAGAGGACGATGACATTTTCCTGGTAAGGTCACGTGGTCAGGGAAAACTGATCCTACTGTACCTATGAGGCTGTGTGTTTATACAAACAGTCTGTCTCACTGTGCCAAGATTTGTCCGAAACCTTTATTCTCTCAAACCATTCTTCCTTCTTTACAATATGAATAAAGAGGAAAAAATGATGAGCAGGGGATTATAACCAGGGTAAAATCAAATGATGAGCACGTGATTAAAACCAGGGTAAAATCAAATGATGAGCACGTGATTGTAACCAGGGTAGAACAAATGATGAGCAGGTGATTATAACCAGGGTAGAACAAATGATGAGCAGGTGATTATAACCAGGGTAGAACAAATGATGAGCAGGTGATTATAACCAGGTTAAATCAAATGATGAGCAGGTGATTGTAACCAGGGTAAATCAAATGATGAGCAGGTGATTATAACCAGGGTAGAACAAACGATGAGCAGGTAATTATAACCAGGGTAAATCAAATGATGAGCAGGTGATTGTAATCAGGGTAAATCAAATGATGAGCAAGTGATTATAACCAGGGTAAATCAAATGATGAGCAGGTGATTATAACCAGGGTAACTCAAATGATGAGCAAGTGATTATAAACAGGGTAAATCAAATGATGAGCAAGTGATTATAACCAGGGTAAATCAAATGATGAGCAGGTGATTATAACCAGGGTAAATCAAATGATGAAGCTTATGTAAATGGTAATCTGATTTCGTTCTGCAGTCAACCGAGACAGTAAATCTACAGGAGACAACACCTTTGGATGGCTTAATACTACTGAGAGAGCATCAAACACACGCACACACACACACACACACACACGCACGCACGCACTCACGCACGCACACACACACACACACACACTTTATGCAAATACTTTATTTGAATCCACCAATCAAATTGACATGAAAAAAGTATCCAAACATTTCAAAGGTCCCTGTATGCATGGCACTCAATGGTACAGAAAGCACCTCCTTCTCCAAATAGCTAGGTTGCCCACGACAGCTGAAACAGAGTAGTACCTTGCAAACTGCTTTGCCCTAGTTTTTGTCAGTCCTCCAATCGGGAGGCAACTCACTGTAAGCTTGTGTACGTGGCCGAGACTGACAAATATCAGCGTCGCCAGCTTGCACCTACACCCGAGGCTGTCCCAGCTTGCCACGAGGAGCAAGCATACACATACACGTGTGCGCAGACACAGTTTACATGCACTGTACACACACACACACACACACACACACACACACACACACACACACACACACACACACACACACACACACACACACACACACACACACACACACACACACACACACACACACACACACACACACACGCACACACACGCACGCACGAATGAGTACCTTACTCTCATCAGGAGTGAATATCATATCAAATGCCTGTATTGTTATATATCTTCGACTGGATTGAAAAAAAAGCTGAAAACATTTTAATGATTACAGCATTTCGCTTTTCATGTGAATGAGAGAACAACTTTAGTCGCCTCCAGCAATAGCAAAAAAAAAGTGAATATTTCAAGAGAGCAGCAGCACTCGTACATATTTCAAGCAAATAAAACTGTATATCTTTCTTCCTCTCCATCTGTTCCTCTCAGTATGTCTCTCTTTTTCCCTTTCCCCCTCCTCTCTTTCTCTCTCTCCCTCTCTGTGATGTGCAGGGCTGTAGCCATGGTCTGACTTTTAGTGAATTGAGGGTGTGGGGTGTGTTTTGCAGTTTTCAAAGCTAATTTCCTGCACTTCTACACCTTTCGCCATGATTCATGCCATACTAATATGATATCTGAGTGAGAGTGACTAACACAATAGGTTGGTCATTTGGCCATGATTACTACCAACTAGACTAATTAACCAATCTAAAATGTTTGAACTAACATGGGCTAATTGAGTGACTGTCAAGAGGAGAACTGCTGATTCACAACCAAGTTTTGATATTGCCACTTTATGTACACGCACACACACACACACACGCACACACACACACACACGCACGCACGCACGCACGCACATGCACACACACACACAAAAGGAATGCAATTAATTTTTTTCAATTACAGAGGTCCGGACCTCTAAAGTGGTGGCCCACGCTCACACAGCACCTCAAAGACAGACAAAAACAGAGAGAGACAGAGAGACAGAGAGAGAGAGAGAGAGAGAGAGAGAGAGAGAGAGAGAGAGAGAGAGAGAGAGAGAGAGAGACTCGAACCACACAGATCTACAGTAGATATGTCCAAAGAGACACAGCTACAGAGTCTACCGTTTAGCTCAAGCGCTCCAGAATGTTCAGTCAATAATTCAGGGGGAGATGTGGTCTTTGAGTAGCAAGGACACTGGGTTGAAAGGGTGAAGGTCCCTGCGGGATTATTGGAGATCCCAGATAAAGCAGATCTGTTTCAGATATTAGCTGCCTGAATGTACTCTGCGCTACTTCAGAGAGAGGAGAGAGAGAGGCAGAGAAAGAGAGGAATAAGCTCCCTTCGTTCAAATGAGCCCTTTACAAAACGTGCAGAAAGGAGAGAAAAAGCCCGAGCGAAATGAGATTAAAGTGACAGCGTGTGGAGGGATGGGTAGGGATGGAGGGATGGGAAAAGTGGGGTGTACTGGATTTCAGGTGTCGAGAGATTATTCTCTTTTTTGTTCCACTGGTCACTCTCATAAGAAATAACCTGAACAGGCAACTGGACATAAGTACTAAAAGTGCTTACTTTAACCGGTACTGAGTTGAGCTTTGTGCAAAGCACCACTTGGCTATGAGCAGGGCAACCATTTGTCTATAAATCACCCACCAGTACACTCACACAAACACAACCACACACACATACTCTGCTTCCAACAACTTTTCAGATAACAGACACTTTAAATTGCACAGATAACTATGATAAACACCCCCCCCCCCCCCACCCACCCCACCACCACAGGGAATTAAAGGAAGGGAATGTCTTACCTTTGTACTCTCTTGCTATCTGTGTTCTTCCTGGCAATGTGGTGCTCCTAGGTCCGTGTTTCTCTGTCTGTGACAGGTGCCATGGTGGAGCAGTAGAGTCCAAAGTAAAGAAATGTAGTCTATCTCGCTCGCTCTCACACACTCTGTCTCTCTCTCTTTCTCTCTCTTGATCGCTCAGAGTTATTCCCGCTGCGAACGATCCAAATCACCACAGAGACCGTGCAGGAGTGTGTATGTGCGTGTAAGTGTGTGTGTGTGTGTGTGTGTGTTGCTCCAAAGGTTTCGAATTCCAGAGTCCTGAGCTAGTGCGTGTCCCCTCTCTTTTTCTCTCTTCTCCTTTCTTTTTTCTTTCTCTCTCTCTCTGTTCGGGGCTGGCTTCTCAGGACTGTAGGGGAGGTGAAGACCAGTCAGGGGGTGGGACAGCGCATAGAGGCTCTCTCAGACAATCTTTTGCTCTCTCTCCCTCTCTTTCAGCCTTTTGGATCTTTCTTTGACTGATACTCTTTCACTTTCCCACTGCTCAACGTCTCTCTGTCTCTCTGTCTCTCTGTCTCTCTGTCTCTCTGTCTCTCTGTCTCTCTCTCTCTCTCTCTCTCTCTCTCTCTCTCTCTCTCTCTCTCTCTCTCTCTCTCTCTCTCTCTCTCTCTCTCTCTCTCTCTCTCTCTCTCTCTCTCTCTCTCTCTTTTTTTCATGGTCCAGAGGTGAAGTCCTCCCCTCTCCTTCTCGCTCTCCTTCCCTCTTTCTCCCTCTATTTCTGTCATTTCCTCCCTCTTTCACCCTCCCTTGGTCCCACATGTTAATTTGCTACATATGGCTCTTTGATCTCTCTGTTTCTGCTCAGTGGTGTGAGTGACTGAATGCTGTGATCTCTGTGTGCATTGTAGTTCCAGGGTGGAAACGGCAAATGTGGCATTTTGGGTTGTTGGACTGAGACCGAGGGTAAGAGTTAGGGGACGTTAAGTAACTGGCACTGGGTTGGAGTCTAGGTCTGGGTCTCTGTGTCTCACTATAAGTCTTTCAAGAGGTAAATCATTAACCTTGTTGTTCACAGTCAACTTGGAGCCACAGCGACACATTAACCACACACACACACAGTATTCTATACTCTCATTTACCGTATCTCTCCTCAGACATAGGGGCGCGGCACAGTATCAGTAGCTAGCCAATCTGACACATATACACCAAGATACGCACACACACCTGCTACAGGGACGTACACACACTGCCGACAGGCTGGCGTCTCACTGGGACCGTGCAGACGCCCATCTCTAGAGGGTGTGGAGCGAACCAGCCAGAAATGCCAGTCAACAGCACTCATTATCACACACACACACACAACAAGGTCCTTGGGGACAGAGGCTACACTAAGGCTGATAACCTAAACTTGAGTCCTGCTGCTCTTACAACTCAAGCAGCTGGTCTTGCCCATAAGCAGAGTTACAGCAGAGTTCATGACCACATTTGGAGTGGCCTAGGATCTATTTTCAAACACAATATCGTAGAATAGTGAGCAAGGAGAAACACCTGGCCTTGAGCACGAGACACACAGTCACTGATCCCGTTCATGTATTGACCATCTAGCAGATGCTTGGACCAGCAGATGTGTGTGTGTGTGTGTGTGTGTGTGTGTGTGTGTGTGTGTGTGTGTGTGTGTGTGTGTGTGTGTGTGTGTGTGTGTGTGTGTGTGTGTGTGTGTGTGTGTGTGTGTGTGTGTGTGTGTGTGTGTGTGTGTGCCCGTGCGTGCATGCGTGTTCAAAGTAGGCCTACAATATCCGACACCAGACTCGGGGACGATAAGCTGTAAGGACCACTGATGTCACAACTCGGACGTAAGCGTGTGAACATGTCACACCACCGTCCCAATCAACACAATCACAGCAAAAGTTTGTTTTCTATCACGACCACACACACAAACACAGCCTACGCTTTTCTTCAGTACAGCTAATTGAAGTATTTTGAGGTGTATTCTACTTTTGGTTTTCAATGCTTTCCCTAATTGTGCTTAATTTATCTGAATTGATTTGTGAGGTATTTTGTGCCATGCCGTAACTGTTAATAATTGTTTGATTGATTTAGTCTTAATGTGGTCTGTGTTCCAGAGGCAGACATGTCCCCATGGCTCCTTACACCAGACCCAACTCATACCGCTCGAACATACCCTCTCCCTCTCCTCTCCTCCCTCTCTCTCCCCGTTTCTCCTCTCTCTCTCCCCTCTCCGCTCAATACTCCGGCACACCCAGACCTTTGCACAAAGGAGTCAGTCTCAACCGACTCCCTCCCTCTTTCAATTTCTCTCGACCACCTTTCTCTCCCCCTCCCTCTCTCTCCCTCCCTCTCTCTCTCCCTCCGTTTATATATTCAGGGCCTCTATAAGTAGACTTCTCCACCCAGCAGTCCGTCGTCCGTCCGTGTGCCCGTCCGTCCGTCCGTCTGACACCGCTACTCCTTTTCAAACACCAACCATGTTCCTGGAGATCTACCCTCCTGTAGATTTTCACTCCAACCTCAGTTGTAACTAACCTGATTAATCTAGCTAATTATTTGAATCAGGCGCACCAGATTCTCTCTCTCTATAGGTTTGAGTCAAAACCTACAGGACAGTAGCTTTGCGGGAACAGGGTTGGAGAGGCCTGCTATAGACTCTCAGACACTCATGAAATACACAAAGGTCCCAGATGCGCTTGACTTCTTTCTGCCACCGTAGTCAGTGAGTGAGGGTGTACTGAAAGAGGCACAGAGGAAAGTCTCACACTGTATAGCTGCCCACTTCCCAAGCTGTGTATGAAAAAGACACGTGTACAGCTATTATCCCCATTCATTTACATGTTTATGCCTACCGTTTACCCTCTTTCCACCCCACACAGACTTTACCATTCTCTAAACCCCCCCCCCCCCCCCCCCCCCCCCAAAAAACAAACAATACGCTCTCCTCATCTACAGGACCCATGTCTGCCTCCTCTATATGAATATTTAACGTCTGAACTTAAAAAGGCTTGTATTTTACACATCAAACACTACCCTCGGCGTCTCTCCCCGTCTCTCCCTTACAAAGGCCCAGGACAGGCCAGTGAGAAGTAGCGAGAGGAGCCGTCTCAGAATCTCAGATAGAACTCCACATGAATGATTCATGTAGCGACCGTGGAGGAGAGGAGACTCTCTTTGTAACTCACAGCCATAATATCGCTAGTAAACTGACAGAAACCTACAGAACTAACAATAACGTGGTAGCTACAGTATGAACGTTTTGGGAGACATGTCTGTGGTTGCTGTGAGAACAAGGTAGTGTCCCTATTGTTTGTATGGTGCACTACTCTGACCAGGGCCTATTGGACTCTGGTCAAAGTAGTGCACAAGGGAATAGGGTTCCATTTGGGATGAAACAGAAATCAGAGGAAAGACTTCGGAGCGTAAAGTTGACCAGCTGTGACCTTCTGGGTTCACATTCCCACCCTAAAGGTCTTTGTAGCCAGATTGTGTTTAGCTGGGTTAGTAGTGTGTTAGTGCCATCAAAGACCCTCTAGGCTTTTACAGCTTTGGCCATTCCACAGCTGTGTCTCTGAAAAATCATGCAGGCGGTCAACAGCTTCCTCCTGGACTTCCTCCTGGTGTGTTCTCAAAAAATGGATGTATGGAAATCTGAAATACAGGTGTGTGTGTGTGTGTGTGTGTGTGTGTGTGTGTGTGTGTGTGTGTGTGTGTGTGTGTGTGTGTGTGTGTGTGTGTGTGTGTGTGTGTGTGTGTGTGTGTGTGTGTGTGTGTGTGAGAGAGCAAGACTATTAGAATGTGTGTGTATGTGCAGTTCCCGAGAGCCTGATTGTGCCTCCACATGATTCTAGGCATACATAGACTGGATAAACGGGTGTCTGGGAAACACTTGACATTCCGACATTTGAGCCCACCACGGACCAGGCAGTCCAGATCATTTTCTCTGGGAGTTGGAAAACACAATGATCTGGGAAAGGGGACAAAGAGTGCCCTGTGCTGTGGTCCGGGCGGTGCTCCCAGGCCGAGGACGCAGGGCTGTCCAAGAGGCGGCTCCAGGAGTGACAGGCACCAGGAATCAGCCAGACCTGAGTTTAGCCCTCCCTCTCCCTGTAGATCTCCTACACTGACACGCTACACCTCCTCTCCACTCCTCCGCTCTCTGTTTTACGATCTTCTCTTCCTCCACCTTTTGCTACTCATCCTACTTCCTTTCCCCCACCTCTACACCGTACCACCACCACCACCCAACTCTACACCGTCCACACTCTTCTCTCCCATAGTACATATTTCCTCTCCTCTAATTAGTCCTGGCCAGTAGTTTATCTCCAGGGCTGTCCACTCCTACACTAACATTAAAGGCCTAATGCAGTCAAAAACATTATTTTCCTATGTTTTAAATACACCATTAGGAGCACCTGCTCTTTCCATGACATAGACTGACCAGGAGAATCCAGGTGAAAGCTATGATCCCTTATTGATGACACTTGTTAAATCCACTTCCATCAGTGTAGATGAAGGGGAGGCGACGGGTTAAAGAAGGATTTCTAAGCCTTGAGACAATTGAGACATGGATTGGGTATGTGCGCCATTCAGAGGGTGAATGGGTCAGACAGAAGATTGAAGTGCCTATGTAGTATGTATGTAGTACATAGTAGTATGTAGTAGATGCCAGGCGCAGCGGTTTGTTTAAAGAACTGCTGGGTTTTTCATGCTCAACAGTTTCCCGTGTGTATGAAGAATGGTCCACCACCTAAAGGATATCGAGCCAACTTAACGCAATTGGAGTCAACATGGACCAGCATCCCCGTGGCATGCTTTCGACACCTTGTAGAGTCCATGCCCCAGCGAATTGAGGCTGTTATGGGGAGGGGGGGGGAACTCAATACTAGAAAAGCATACCTAATGTTTGGTGTACTCAGGGTATATTTCCGCACTATGAGGTTGGAATAATACTGTGAAATTGTGAAAATTATGATAATGTCACGTTCCTGACCTATTTATGTTAGTTTTTGTGTGTTAGTTGGTCAGGACGTGAGGTTGGGTGGGCATTCTATGTTATCTGTTTCTATGTTGGTTTCGGTTTGCCTGGTATGGCTCTTGATTAGAGGCAGGTGGTTTGCGTTTGCCTCTAATTAAGAGTCATATTTAGGTAGGGCATTCTCACTGTTTGTTTGTGGGTGATTGTCTCCTGTGTCCGTATGTTATGTTCGTACCACATAGGACTGTAGCCTTTGTTTGTTTGTTTCGTTTTTCGTTTCGATGTCGTCTGTTACCTGTACGTAAGTTTATGTTTAGTTATGTAAGTTTATGTTCAGGTCTCGTCAACGTCGTTTTGTTATTTTGTAGTTTTGCAAGTGTTTGTTTCGTTTCGTGTTGCCATCTTTATCGTTGTGTTAATAAAGATGGCTTATTTCCCAAAGCCTGCGTTTTGGTCTGAGGATCCTTCTCTCCTCACCTCATCTGAGGATGAGGAGAGCGTCATTTATTACAGAATCACCCACCAACACGCTAAGACCAAGCGGCAAGGGAAAACGAAACGGAGTAAGGGACAGGAGAGAAAGGAGCAATGGACATGGGACGATGTTTTGGATGGAAAGGGTTGCTACACTTGGGAGGAGATCCTGGCTGGGAGGGATCGCCTCCCATGGGAACAGGTGGAGGCATTGAGGAGAGCAGAGGCTACCTGGGAGAGGAACCGGAGCTATGAGGGAACGCGTCTGGCACGGAAGCCGAAAAAGCCCGTAAGTAATTCCCAAAAATTTATTGGGGGGGGGCTAGGAGATAGTGGGCCAAGGGCAGGTAGGAGACCTGCGCCCACTTCCCAGGCTTACCGTGGAGAGCGGGAGTACGGGCAGGCGCCGTGTTACGCAGTAGAGCGCACGGTGTCTCCTGTACGAGTGCATAGCCCAGTGCGGGTTATTCCACCTCCCCGCACTGGTAGGGCTAGATTGGGTATTGAGCCAGGTGTCATGAGGCCGGCTCAACGCGTCTGGTCTCCAGTGCGTCTCCTCGGGCCGGCATACATGGCACCTGCCTTACGCATGGTTTCCCCGGTTCGCCTACATAGCCCGGTGCGGGTTATTCCACCTCCCCGCACTGGTCGGGCAACCGGGGGTATTCAACCAGGTAAGGTTGGGCAAGCTCAATGCTCAAGAGTGCCAGTACGCCTCCACGGTCCGGTATTTCCGGCACCACCTCCCCGCCCCAGCCTAGTACCTACAGTGTATACACTACGCACTAGGCTACCAGTGCGTATCCTGAGCCCTGTTCCTCCTCCACGCACTCTCCCTGTAGTGCGTGTATCTAGCCCGGTGCCTCCAGTTCCGGCCCCACGCACTAAGCTACCAGTGCGTCTCCAGAGCCCTGTACACACTGTGTATTCTCCCCCTACTAATCCTGATGTGCTTGTCCTCAGCCCGGCGTCACCAGTGCCGGTACCACGCATCAGGGATAGAGTAGGCTTTGAGAATACAGTGTGCCCTGTTCCTGCTCCCCGCACTAGTAGGAAGGTGCTTGTCATTAGCACGGTGCCTCCAGTTCCGGCACCACGCACCAGGTCTACAGTGCGCCATATCCGGCCAGAGCCATCCGTCTCCCCAGCGCCATCTGAGCCATCCGTCTCCCCAGCGCCATCTGAGCCATCCGTCTCCCCAGCGCCATCTGAGCCATCCGTCTCCCCAGCGCCGTCTGAGCCATCCGTCTGCCAGGAGCCTGCAAAGCCGCCCGTCTGCCATGAGCCTGCAAAGCCGCCCGTCTGCCATGAGCCTACAGAGCCGTCAGCCAGACAGGAGCCGCTAGAGCCGTCAGCCAGACAGGAGCCGCTAGAGCCGTCAGCCAGACAGGATCTGCCAGAGCCGCCAACCAGACAGGATCTGCCAGAGCCGCCAACCAGACAGGATCTGCCAGAGCCGCCAACCAGACAGGATCTGCCAGAGCCGCCAACCAGACAGGATCTGCCAGAGCCGCCAGCGAGCCATGAGCAGCCAGAGCCGTCAGAGCGCCATGAGCAGTCAGAGCGCCATGAGCAGCCAGAGCCGTCAGAGCGCCATGAGCGTCGAGAGCCGTCAGCCTGCCATGAGCGTCGAGAGCCGTCAGCCTGCCATGAGCGTCGAGAGCCGTCAGCCTGCCATGAGCGTCGAGAGCCGTCAGCCTGCCATGAGCGTCGAGAGCCGTCAGCCTGCCATGAGCGTCGAGAGCCGTCAGCCAGCCATGAGCATCGAGAGTCGTCAGTCAGCCATGAGCTGCCCTTCAGCCTGAAAAGGCTAGATACCCAGAACTGCCCATCAGTCCAGAGCTGTCTCTCTGTCCGGAGCTGCCTTTCAGTCCGGAGTTGCCCCTCTATCCTGATCTCCCTCTCTATCTTTATCTACCTCTATAGTCTTATCTATCCCTCTGTCTTGGTTTATCTCTCTGTCCCGGTATTGTCATTATTAGATTTGTTATTAGGAGGATTTTGTGGGGGAAGTAAGAGGGTGGACATTCTTGAAGGGAGGGGGCTAGGATGGATTATGGTGGGGTGGGAACCGCGCCCGGAGCCTGAGCCACCACCGTGGTTAGATGCCCACCCAGACCCTCCCCTAGACTTTGTGCTGGTGCGTCCGGAGTTCGCACCTTGTGGGGGGGGTACTGTCACGTTCCTGACCTATTTATGTTAGTTTTTGTGTGTTAGTTGGTCAGGACGTGAGGTTGGGTGGGCATTCTATGTTATCTGTTTCTATGTTGGTTTCGGTTTGCCTGGTATGGCTCTTGATTAGAGGCAGGTGGTTTGCGTTTGCCTCTAATTAAGAGTCATATTTAGGTAGGGCATTCTCACTGTTTGTTTGTGGGTGATTGTCTCCTGTGTCCGTATGTTATGTTCGTACCACATAGGACTGTAGCGTTTGTTTGTTTCGTTTTTCGTTTCGATGTCGTCTGTTACCTGTACGTAAGTTTATGTTTAGTTATGTAAGTTTATGTTCAGGTCTCGTCAACGTCGTTTTGTTATTTTGTAGTTTTGCAAGTGTTTGTTTCGTTTCGTGTTGCCATCTTTATCGTTGTGTTAATAAAGATGGCTTATTTCCCAAAGCCTGCGTTTTGGTCTGAGGATCCTTCTCTCCTCACCTCATCTGAGGATGAGGAGAGCGTCATTCGTTACAGATAATGCCATTTTAGTGTAAGAGCTGTTTGAAAAGACCTCTTGAAATGTCTGCCTGTTTTGGTCTAGTGGAGGCTCCTCAGAGGAGGAAAAGGAGGACCATCCTCCTCAGTCAATTCCATAAAAATAGTGAAAAAATAAAAAAGTTATCCTTTTAGATAAAACTATACTAAATATATTCACGTCACCAAATAATTTATTAAACAGACTGTTTTGCAATGAAAGTCTACAGTAGCCTCAACAGCATGCACCATATTGTATTTTTTTTTTCACTTTCACTTAGCTAGTGAGTGCAGCTAGCTAGTTTACCCTACTCAAACACCCAGCTCAAACAGAGATAGATGCTATGTTAGCTAGCTGGCTATGGCTATCCAACACTGGAACTCTTCCAAGTCAAGGTAAGCTTTTGGTTTTATAAATGTATTGCCCCCGGGGCCTGCCGATGTAACTGCTGAACTGCTTGCTGACTGTAAAATGTACTGCATGATTGTAGCGGTTATACTAAGGCATTAGTTCTAGTAGCTATTTTGACTATGACGTTAGCTAACATGGTGACAACGATGTTGGCTGTGTGTAGCGGGTAGCAGTTATGATATGAAGGTTTGTCTTGGAAAGGTTTTTCCACCTGGTCAAAGACAGCTGATGTGTTGTAGATACAAGATTACACCCTAGATCAGCTAGATGCAGGCAAGAGTGTGCAAGGTGGTATTGAATGTGTCACTGTCTGTCACCTTGATTACAATTTTTTTTATCTCGACCTGTGCACCTACGTTGTAAACCTTCATTCATAGGCTAGGTTGTAACAACCACATGATGGGTATAGGGAGAATTTGAGTATCACGTAGTAGCCTAAGCCTATCGCTGTTACATTGAACTGGGTGAATGGAATATAAATTACAGTCATCCAATATGCTGTAATAGAAATA
>NC_074695.1:43505125-43507625 GCF_029448725.1 Salvelinus fontinalis
AAAACATTCACTCCATTTAGCCTGCCTCCACAATAACCATCCCTAAACAGATCGCAAAGCAAAGCTCTCACTCCTCCCCATTGCACCCCTACGTTACCCCAACCATGTCCCAATCATGCATCTAACCCAACTACCTCTGCACTACACCCCCCCACCCACCCCCCCGTCATACCCAGGTTCTCATACTGCCCCCCCCCCCCCCAACACACTTGAAACGCCGCACTCGCAAGGAGTGGCCACGAAAGCCAGAAAGGGATCGGATGACATCATTCCATTCATTTAGAGGGCGGGGAGGAGCGAAGAGAGGAGAGAAGGAATGGGAATCATTAGAGGAGGTTAAAGACTACCATGTGCTGTGTGAGAGACGGCAGTGCGATGCAGGTTGCCAGTCACACGGCTAATCACATCGGCCCCGAGACAGTCGCAATGAAGACACAGAGAAACGACAGACCGCCAGAGACCTGCAGAGGCACCATCCATGTGTGTGTGAGGGGGGGGGGGCAATGTCTGCATTCTGTCCTCGTGTTTGTGTGTCGCGATGTTGTGTCATTAGAGAGAGAGAGAGAGAGAGAGAGAGTGAGTCATGGAAGACTAGCAGGAAAGTAGCTAAGTGAGGGAGTGGTTGAGCGTGTGCGTGTGCGTATGCGAGCATGACAGAGGCATCATCATGACGATCTTTCTCTTACACACACACACACATGCAAAAACACACACACACACACACACACACACACACACACACACACACACACACACACACACACACACACACACACACACACACATGCACACACAGACACACTGTGACCATCCTGGGTTAGCCAGTATAGCCTTCTACCCTGAGGAACATCACTGTCACCTCCTCCCTCTGTCATCCTTCAGAGAACACGCAGCATCCATCTGCATGGCTTCACCCTGTTGATCAGAGGAACCACGGACCATAACAAACCACTCAACTGGACCACAACTGGACCACACTGTGACTTACCCTGAGGACTCACACACGCACACACACACACACACACACACACACACACACACACACACACACACACACACACACACACACACACACACACACACACACACACACACACACACACACACACACACACACACACACACACACACACACACACACACACCGATGAGCTCATCATCGCTTAGTAAATGAAACCTGAAGTGTTTCTGATTTGAAGAGGGTGACACACAGTGAAACCACCAAGAGCAAAACAAAACGGAAGGGTCACGAAAGGTTGCAACCCGAAATCGATGAGTCACTCGCCCACATTTTGATATCTGAGCCATCAGCTCCACCCATATGTACCGTATTACTGTTGAATACAGAATGATTCATTTAACTACACAGTATGTTCCCCTTTTTTCAGACCCATTTCCCCTGCTTTCCGTCTCTTAATCTCTTCCACGCTCCTCTCCCTTTCATGTCTTCATCAATGTTTCTGTTCGCCGACTCACCTCTCTGAACTGGTGCCGGCGTGGGTTTTAAAGTGCTGCTTTTAAAGATTAAAGCTGCTTTTATTTCTCAACATTGAATCCAGACTTCAGGCATGGGACACCCAGAAAGCAAAGCCCTGACCCCTCTCCTTTTTCCACATTACCTGCTTCATGACAGCTGGGTATCGGGGGGTGGGGGGGGGGGGGGGGGGGATGGACGAAGGGCACTGACACTCAATGATGTCAAACGCCTCCCATCCATCGCCCTATCGATCCGTCCCCCATCCGCATTTTCTCTCACTTCACCCCCCCCCCTCACCCGCTTTCCTTTCCTCATCGTTCTCTTTCTCTCTCTCCCTCCCTCCCGTCGTTTTCGATCACCCCGCGGGATCCTTTCTTCTCTGGTCTTTGATCTGTTTTCCTGATCTCTTCCAGAGGGACGTGTGTGGGCCCTGATCTAACCTGCTGCTGTTTCCCTACTGACACATCCACACAGAGCCGCACACAATGCCTTGGCTTCAGCCTAAGCCTAAGCCTCACCCGTACCCTCTGCCTCAGCCTCGTCCTTTGCCTCAGCCTCAGCCTCACCCTCAGCCCCAGCCTTAGCCCCACAAAGGAAAGTAACCATCTTCCCTTGTCTCTGTTTCCGCTCCCCTCGTCTTCATCGGTGTTGTTGTTGCTTCTTTTGCTGAAGTGATCATCATTAGGCCTTTCCTCTCCTATCTGACCAGCATATGGTTGTAGATATGAGACTCTCGGTGCGGAATAACATAGACTCCCCAAGGAGAGGGAGAGGAGCAACCACCACCCGACCACCACCACCCGACCACCACCACCCAACCACCGCCCGACCACCACCCGACCACCACCACCCAACCACCGCCCGACCACCACCACCCGACCACCACTCGACCACCGCCACCCAACCGACCACCACCACCCGACCACCACCACCCAACCACCACCCGACCACCACCCGACCACCACCACCCAACCACCACCCGACCACCACCAACCGACCACCACCACCCAACCACCACTCGAC
>NC_074695.1:43512625-43520125 GCF_029448725.1 Salvelinus fontinalis
GTAGTGACGTAGTCCGGGAGATCAGGTAATAGGTAGGTAACAGGAAATCCGATAGGCTAAAGTACAGGCAGGGAATAGGCAAAAGGCGTCGTTAGTGATGCAGGCAAAAACTATCATACACGGGAGGAGTAAATCACGGGGAAATCCAGCGCTCTGAAAGATGTGTCACAAAACAAACAATACCTCAGAGTGATGGGGTGCAATGAACTGAACTAAATAGTGTGTGATAATGACATACAGGTGTGTGAACAGGTGATTAGAATTCAGGTGATTGGGATCTGGAGAGTGAGCTGCGTTCAGGGGATCAACGTGTTTTAGGGTGTGAGTTGGAAGCAGACGTTACACATGGATTGTAGATTATTCCATGCGTCTGGTGCACAAAAAGAGAAGGTAGTCTTGCCTAATACTGTGAATGCCCTGGGGACTTTAAGTAGCAACCACCTAGCAGACCGGGTATGGTAACTGCTGGTGATGAAGGAGACCAGACTACAGAGGTAAAGAGGGAGTTTACCCAAAAGGGCTTTGAAGATGAAGACATACAAATGTATCTTTCTGCGCATATAAAGTGAGATCCAACCTACCATTTGGTACAATGTGCAATGGTGGGTGCGTGACTTTTTGTAATAAAGCGCAAGGATGCATGATAAACAGAGTCCAGTCCCTGTAAGACAGAGGAGGTTGCATGATAAACAGAGTCCAGTCTCTGTAAGACGGAGGAGGTTGCATGATAAACAGAGTCCAGTCTCTGTAAGACAGAGGAGGTTGCATGATAAACAGAGTCCAGTCTCTGTAAGACAGAGGAGGTTGCATGATTAACAGAGTCCAGTCTCTGTAAGACGGAGGAGGTTGCATGATAAACAGAGTCCAGTCTCTGTAAGACAGAGGAGGTTGCATGATAAACAGAGTCCAGTCTCTGTAAGACGGAGGAGGTTGCATGATAAACAGAGTCGTCTCTGTAAGACAGAGGAGGTTGCATGATAAACAGAGTCCAGTCTCTGTAAGACAGAGGAGGTTGCATGATTAACAGAGTCCAGTCTCTGTAAGACAGAGGAGGTTGCATGATAAACAGAGTCCAGTCTCTGTAAGACAGAGGAGGTTGCATGATTAACAGAGTCCAGTCTCTGTAAGACAGAGGAGGTTGCATGATTAACAGAGTCCAGTCTCTGTAAGACAGAGGAGGTTGCATGATAAACAGAGTCCATTCTCTGTAAGACAGAGGAGTTTGCATGATTAACAGAGTCCAGTCTCTGTAAGACAGAGGAGGTTGCATGATAAACAGAGTCCAGTCTCTGTAAGACAGAAGAGGTTGCATGATAAACAGAGTCCAGTCTCTGTAAGACAGAGGAGGTTGCATGCTTATACAACAAGTCACTATAATCAATTACTGAGAGAAAAGTGGCCTGAACAAGTTTCTTTGTAGCCATAAGCGGGATGCAAGCCTTAATATGAAAATAAAAACCAAATTTCAATTTAAGCTTTGTCACAAGATTGTCCACATGAACTTTCAAGGACAACTTGTCATCCAACCAAATACCTAGGTATTTGTAGGATGACACTTTTTCAATGGGTAAGCCACCAGATGTGACAACGCTAACGTTCTCTGGCATAGATCTAGCTCTGGTAAAGGTCATGAATTTAGTTTTGTACATTCAAGACCAGTTTGAGACCATAAAGGGAGGCCCGCAGTGACTGAAAAGCAGTCTGGAGCTCTTCAACAGCCTGAACCACAGAAGGAACACATTAATATATGACTGTATCATCTGTATCATCTGCATATAGATGTAACTTTTCTGGTTGCATCCCATTTCCCAAATCATTAATACACATTGAGAACAACACTGAAGCTAAAATGGAACCCTGGGGGACACCTCTATTAATCTCAAGATAACTAGACTTGTGATTGTCAGTATATAACACATTGTGTTCTGTCAGAAAGATAGTTCCTCAACCAACTTACTGACCCTTCACTGAGACCCATGTTTCGTAGTCTAGCTAGCAACGATTAATGGTCAACTGAATCAAAGGCCTTTGATAAATCCACAAACAGAGCAGCAAAATGTTGCTTTTTATCAAGTGCATTAATGATGTTGTTTGCTACTGCCATAGTTGCAGTTGTGGTGCTGCGCCCCGATCTAAAGTCAGACTGAACCCTGCTCAGTATGTTCTTTTCAATGAAGACGTTTTTTAACTGTGAGTTCACTAGGGATTCATTGACTTTGGCCAGGACAGGGAGTTTAGAGATAGGACGATAGTTATTAGCATCTGAGGAATCTCCACTCTTTAGCAGTGGGAGGACATAAGCTGATTTCCAAATGCTGGGTATGGAATTGGTCAAGAGACTCAAGTTGAAAATGTGAGCCACAGGTTCAGTAATAATACCAGCTGATATCTTTAAGAGGTAGGGATCTAGGTTGTCTGGACCTGCAGACTTTAGTGCTTTATAGACCTCAGTATAAGAAACAGGCTCAAAGTTAAAATGGTTCACATGAGGGCCTATATCATAGTTGACTGTAACAGAGCTGACACTAGAGGCCTGGGTCCCACTATTATTAAAACTGAACCAGTAGATATGAAGTGCGTGTTAAAACCTCTACAATATGGGCTTTATCCTTCACTTCATTAGAATCCATCATTAAATGGTCAGGAAGGCCAGAGGATACATTAGAACCTGCCACTGATTTGATTAGCTTCCAGAACTTGGTGGGGTTGTTTAGGTTCTCTGTGACTGCATTTAAATAGTCATCTGATTTGGACATCCTGATCAATCCTGTGCATTTGTTTCTTAGCACTCTGAATGAGGCCCAGTCAACAGGAGCATTTGTATGTCTGGCCTGAGTCCAAGAGATATTTTTCTTTCTAATTCATTCTGCCAAGTTATCTGAAAACCAGTGATGGTCCCTTCCACTGATTCTAAATTTCTTCGCAGCGGCATGCTTATCACAAATCGACACAAATTTCATATAAAAATAGTCCCAGGCAGTGTCAACATCGGGAATCAGTCTGCCTCCGTCAATATTATGGTACATAATATTATTCTTACATAATATCATGTAAGAATGCTTGCTCATCAAACTGTCTACAATGTTTAAAAATATA
Organism: Salvelinus fontinalis; assembly: GCF_029448725.1. NCBI lineage: Eukaryota > Metazoa > Chordata > Actinopteri > Salmoniformes > Salmonidae > Salvelinus > Salvelinus fontinalis. Next base: position 43,515,722 of record NC_074695.1, read on the forward strand.
TTAGGGTTTGGCTTTGGTATTTTTGTATTTCTAACAAATGCAATTGCACAGTGATCACTGACATCATTACAGAATATCCCAGTCGATGTGTATTTGTGAGGGGTATTCGTTAGAATGTCCAACAGCGTTGATTTGTTAGGTGCTCTGAGTTTCGGTCTTGTAGGCGCATTAATTACCTGAGCGAGATTCAGAGAGTCACACGGTTCTTTAAAAGAGTCCGATACAGATGTAAGCATGTCCCAGTTCAAATCTCCTAAAATAATGAATTCGGAGTCATTTAGCTTGTGCAGGACATCAGAAAGAGAGTTACAGTTGAAGTCGGAAGTTTACATACACTTAGGTTGGAGTCATTAAAACTCGTTTTTCAACCACTCCACAAATTTCTTGTCAACAAACTATAGTTTTGGCAAGTCAGTTAGGACATCTAATTTATGCATGACACAAGTAATTTTTCCAACAATTGTTTACAGACAGATTATTTGACTTATAATTCACAGTGTCACAATTCCAGTGGGTCAGAAGTACATACAGTGAGTTGACAGTGCCTTTAAACAGCTTGGAAAATTCCAGAAATTGATGTCATGGCTTTAGAAGCTTCTGATAGGCTAATTGACATCATTTGAGTCAATTGGAGGTGTACCTGTGGACGTATTGCAAGGCCTACCTTCAAACTCAGTGCCTCTTTGCCTGACAGCATGGGAAAATCAAAAGAAATCAGACATCAGAAAAAAAATTGGAGACCTCCACAAGTCTGGTTCATCCTCGGGAGAAATTTCCAAACACCTGAAGGTACCTTGTTCATCTGTACAAACAATAGTACGCAAATATAAAAACCATGGGACAATGCAGCCATCCTTCTGCTCAGGAAGGAGGCGCGTTCTGTCTCCTAGAGATGAATGTGCTTTGGTGTGAAAAGTGAAAATCAATCCCAGAACAACAGCAAAGGACCTTGTGAAGATGCTGGAGGAAACAGGTACAAAAGTATCTATATCCACAGTAAAAACCAGTCCTATATCAACATAACCTGAAAGGCAACTCAGCAAGGAAGAAGCCACTGCTCCAAAACCACCATAAAAAAGCCAGACTACAGTTTGCAACTGCACATGGGGACAAAGATCGTACTTTTTGGAGAAATGTCCTCTGGTCTGATGAAACAAAGTATAACTGTGTGGCCATAATGACCATCGTTATGTTTGGAGGAAAAAGGGGGAGGCTTGCAACCCGAAGAACACAATCCCAACCGTGAAGCATGGAGGTGGCAGCATCATGTTGTGGGGGTGCTTTGCTGCAGGAGGGACTGGTGCACTACACAAAATAGATGGCTCAATGAGGGAGGAAAATTCTGTGGATATATTGAAGCAACATCTCAAGACATAAGTCAGGAAATTAAAGTTTGGCCGCAAATGGGTCTTCCAAATGAACAATGACCCCAAGCATACTTCCAAAGTTGTGGCAAAATGGCTTAACGACAACAAAGTCAAGGTATTGGTGTGGCCATTACACAGCCCTGACCTCAATCCTATAAAAAATGTGTGGGCAGAACTGAAAAAGCATGTACGAGCATGGAGGCCTACAAACCTGACTCAGTTACACCAGCTCTGTCAGGAGGAATGGGCCAAAATTCACCCAACTTATTGTGGGAAGCTTGTGGAAGGCTACCCGACACGTTTGACCCAAGTTAAACAATTTAAAGGCAATGCTACCAAATACTAATTGAGTGTATGTAAACTTCTGACCCACTGGGAATGTGACGAAAGAAATAAAAGCTGAAATAAATCATTCTCTCTACTATTATTCTGACATTTCACATTCTTAAAATAAAGTGGTGATCTTTACTGACCTAAGACTGTGAATTTTTACTAGGATTGAAAGTCAGGAATTGTGATAAACTGAGTTTAAATGTATTTGGCTAAGGTGTCTGTAAACTTCTGACTTCAGCTGTATGTGTGTCTCCCGATGCTGAGGGCGTTCTGTAGCAGCCGACTACGGTGATGTGAGATTCCTTTACACATGTTCACTTTAACTGGAAGCAATTCCAACTGTTTGGCTTTGGTAATCGAAAGAATTTCAGAGGTGTTAAACTCGGATTTCACATAAATTGCAACCCCTCCTCCTTTAATCATCCAATCGGTTCTAAAAACCGTGTACCCATCAATAGAAATCCAGCTATTTGACACAGATTTCTTTAGCCAAGTTTCTGATGAAACCATTACGTCTGCATTTTGTCGTTTTGGCCCATATTCTAATCATGTCTATTTTTGGAAATAGACATTAACATGCAAAGAGGCCAAAAACCTGCTCTGTTTTTAAAATCAAAGGGAGTCGGTAAAGATTGCATGGCGTCTGGGGTTTGGCGCCCAGGGTTTGGTCGCACATTACCAGAGATAAACAATAAAAGCATGACAACATATCTCAGTTGCCCAATGAGTGAGGACTTACTGCACCATTGTCAATAAAACGAAAACGAGTCTTTCGACACAGAAAAAAAGTAATTCAATAGATTTTGGAAGTAGGCCATCAAGTGTAGGTCCAGTTGTGTTTGAGAGTGGTACAAATGCAATTGCAGAGAGAGACCAAGTTGCTGGTGATATTGACATGAAGGTCTCGTTGGAGTGTTTGCAAATTGTCGGGCATATGGCGAAGATGATGATCTCACCCATTGATCATTCAGCCTATTTAATCCAGGATAGCATTGAGTAAAGAGCAGGCATGTATGAGGGAAAGGGGAGAATGGAGGGGGTGTTTGTGTGTGTGTGTGTGTGTGTGTGTGTGTGTGTGTGTGTGTGTGTGTGTGTGTGTGCGTGCACGTGTGTGTGAGGGAAAGGTTAGAATGGAGGGAGTGTGTGTGTGTATTATGTCATCTTTGGAGTCCATAATCCCCTCCCATCTCTACCTTGAAGATGATTCAGTCAGCCTAAATCTCCCTTTGATCCTTCCTGCAGTCCACACCTCTCACCTTTGTTCCCCTCATCTGTCTGTCTTTCACTTTGTGCTCTTTCACACGTTTCATCTCTCTCTCTCTCTCTCTCTCTCTCTCTCTCTCTCTCTCTCTCTGTATCGCCATGTTTGAGAAGGCACTTAAACCAGTCCTGAAGAAACAATCGTTAATACATTAATTTGTTAATGTCTCCACACACTCTCTCTCTCTCTCTCCACATTTCGTCACGCAATCCTTGATCATGGACACACACTCAATCACACCGATTCAGTGTTAACTGGCCGTTACGTGTGAAAGTAATGACCTGTTGAGGTGTGGAGATATGGCTAACCTGTCCACACACACACACACACACACACACACACACACACACACACACACACACACACACACACACACACACACACACACACACACACACACACACACACACACACACACACACACACACACACACACACACACACACACACACACACACACACACACATGTTGTGTCTGGAGCAAGCAGCACAAAGGATAGCTGGACTGGTGTGATGTCTGAGGAAAGAAAGGCAGGAATCCAATACAGTTGATTGATGCTCCTTTTCCATCCAAATGAGGTTCAGGCCCCGTTCAGTGTGAAGGAGCATTGATCCTTAGTAGTGAGAGGTCTAGGTTTCCCTCATGCAGGACAGAAGTGTCCCTGCTGTGTCAGTAGATATGCTGTCTAGATGACTATGGCATTAGTGTACACCGATTGGACTGTCTCTCTGTATCCAATCTGTAACCAGTTGGATTCCAGGCCGACACATTCCAACAGGACTAGCCAATCTCATTCCAGGCGTTTCGAGGCTTTCAGAGGCCAGAGGTAGACTGGATTGAATGAGCTGGCTCTAACCCCTTGCCCCACTCCCATCTCCCCTCTCTCCCCCCCCTAAAGCAAACATCTCAACCTGTTTTCCTTTCTTTTCCATCCCTCCTTTCTCCAGCCATACTCTTTTCTTTCTTCGGGGGTTCTGCCCCGATTCTCTCCCTTTCCAAACAAACACGCTGCTTCTCCTTTCTCCTTTTCTGTCGTCTTGTTGAGGAGAAACTTTTTCTCCGGGGGTCCGCGGTCTTACTGAGTGTGTATGTGCACCGAACCGTAGACGGCTCACAACGTCTCTAATCCGTAAAGACAGGCGGTAAGACGGCAGGCATCGCACCTGCCTGTGCGTGTGTGTCTGTGCATGCAACTGTCCCACTGAGCGATGCCTCCACAGCCCTCCCTCTCCTACTAAGTGCACCTATCCGCAGCATGTCTTGCTGGATGAGCTGTTTAAGGTATAGAACTAAATGGGATATGGAAATAGGTCATGATTTTCCAGGAGCGTCAGCTATATGCAGCCGGACCAGGAGTGACATCACTGGAGTGCCATAGGAAACATTCGTCGGGTGCGGATGAAGGATTGCACCAGCTTAATAGACTAATGTTGGGAAACACA